>NC_042629.1:24398059-24499682 GCF_901001135.1 Rhinatrema bivittatum
AGGTAGTTTCCACCTTTCATATCAATCAAACCATCACTCTTCCCATTTTTATGCCAAAGCCACATGATCGAGAAACTTTTACATACCCTAGACCAGTGGTTCTCAACCTTTCTAATGCCGTGACCCCGAAATACAGTTCCTCATGTTGCGGTGACCCCTTGCCCCGCCCTCGCCCTGCGAGGGTGGGGCTTTGGTCATATGGGGGCGGGGTTAGGATGGGGTTGGATTTTAGTGCATACTTATTTATTATGACATTTATAAACAGAACCACCATTCCTCATAAAACAATAAAATTAAGAAACATAAAGCATCAGTTATAATAGTAAAACCATACTAATAAAAGAATATTTTAAAATTACTGATAAATAGAATTTCTATTATTAAAATCATATACATTTTTATAATTTCCCAAACACCAATAATATTTCAAAACAGCACATATATCAAATAACACACAATAATTAAAACTAATAAGGATTTTAAAAAGCCCCTGCTGTCCATACATGGGAGCTCTTGATTTCCAGTCACCCTGATATTGTCGAGGATTAGGAGGTTATCCTCTCTCTCTCACACATACACTCACATGTCCATTCTCTCTCACACATACACTGTCACATACTTACACATTCATGCTCTTATACCCACCATAACCTCTCACTCTCACAGACACTGATACACTCTCAGGGTGTAAGATACTCTCTCCCCCCCCCACTCACACACACACACACACACACACACACACACACACTCTTACTCCCCTGGATTTTCTCATACACACTCATGCTCTCACTCTTACTGGCTCCCTCACAACCTCAGAGCCTCTCAGATAAAACTCTATGCAGCAGAAATAATGCTGAATGTTGAGAATTGTGTTATGCAGACTAATCTGGAAAATGCACTAATTTCTACATGAGTCATAATGAATCAGTCCTCAGCTGCAGGCATCAATTGATTATCCTGGCTCCCTTTATGTTTGCCAAATACAGTTCATGTGTAACAGCAATCCTAATTCTCCACCAGATCAAGCTGATTTCACATCCCACTTCATACTTTGTCACCTCCAGCTGAGTCAAACAATTAATCTAATTACTGCCACTGCTGCCACGTGGCTATTGGGGAGGCACTGATTGCTGCTATTGGCACTGAAGCCCATTCTGCTGCCGCCTCTGTGCAGGCCCCGTGGGTTTCCACTTCCTCCATGTTGATCTCGTACATTGTGAGATCCGCCATAGAGAAAGTGCTACTCTTGCACATTCCCAAAGATTACATGTGCCAATCAGTAAAAAGTAATTTTTTTTTACATCTGCTTCCCTTTCTAATTTTTTGCCATTTCCTTTTATATTGCCTTTTTTTCTATTTCTTTTCTCTCCACCTGTCTTCTTCCCTCAAACACACAGTCAGGTTCTCATTCTCACATGCATTTCTCTCTCTCACACACATACACAGGCTCTCACTGGCACAGGCTGTCTGAGTCTCACACACAGGCTCTCTCACACCCCCACATGCTGCCTTGCTCAAGCACAGGCTCTCACTCTTACATGCTGTCTCTTTCACACACACAGAGGCTCTCACATGCTGTCTCTGCAAACACACTCATCTCAACTGTCTCTCAACTCATCTCATACTCGCACACACCTCTCTCTCACCTCTGGGCCTTTTCTTTACGGGTTGCCACAGGATGGGCTCTGCAGTGGTCCTAGTCTTCCCGGCCCCGCTGCTCCTCTTCTGCACGCGGCTGAAGCGCCTCTTCTACCCACGCGGCTGACGCGCCTCCTCCTTCCTCCCCGTGCGGCTCCGGCAACATTTGTCTTCCGGGGCAGGGCGGGCAGGAAGGAAGTAGGAGGAGCACCTGCAGTGGCTGATACACCTCCTTCCTGCCTGCGCGGCTCCAGCAACATACGTCACTGCGACGCGCTAGCTTTTTGGGCCATGTCTCTTCCTTTTTGGGGTTGGAGGCGGCAGGTCGCCAGCTTCGCCCCGCCTCCCCGCAGCAGCCGCGGCGCCGCGGACCGGCAAAAAACCCCAATGGCCCGGTACTGGTCCGCGGACCAGTGGTTGGGGACCTGCTTTAGGCGACCCCTGCGTTTTGGTCGTTCGACCCCCGCCGGGGTCGCGACCCACAGGTTGAGAACCGCTGCCCTAGACTGTAAAAGGGCTCTCGCCTACTACAAACAAAGGACTCAGTCCGCTTCTAGGCACTCTCAACTGTTCCTTTCCTTTAACCCCAACGATCCGGGTCAACCCGTTTCAAAAAGGACTATAGCCAGTTGGCTATCACAATGCATTCTATTTTGCTACAATAAATGTTCCTTAAAACTTGCAGATAAGCCTAAGGCGCACCAGATACGTGCCACAGCAGCGTCAGTTGCCCACTTAAACAATTTTCCACTACTGGATATTTGCAAAGCGGCAACATTCCTCCATTCATACCTTCCCTTCAACAACAAATGACCTCTGCAGCTCTGGGCACAGCAGTCTTATCAACTATACGTACGCTATGAGACTGTCTACTACTTCTTCAAGGGTTGCTGTCCCAACCTTCAAAAACATTATACATGGACACAACCCGGGAGCTTGGGACTCCCAGACAGCATGGCTAATTCAGCCCTGCTGTCCATGGGGGGGGGAAAAAGCAAGTTTGCTTACAGCAAACTATTTTTCTGTAGATAGCAGGATGAATTAGCCATGCGTTCCCTCCCTCCTCCCTAGACAGGCTAATGTGTTCTGTAAGTGACTATCTTACCACTCGCTTGGCTACAAAGAAACTGAGGAGATAAGGGAACCCCGCGGGAACTCCCCCACACAGAGTCAAAGCTCTGCTACTAGCTGAGGAGACTCCGCCTACCTCGGGTCGGGAGGCTTCCCAGGCAACATGGCTAATTCATCCTGCTATCTATGGAAACACCGTTTACGGTAAGCAAACGTTCTTATCTCTGGGAGCAAGGCTTAATCCATGGCCCAAGCAGGCAATAAGAGTACTTGGTGAATTCAATGCCAGACAAAGCAAGAGTGACGGTAGAGAGTCTCCCTGGAAAAATTCCTTGCTGGATTTTAGGAATAATAAATTGTTCATCTTAAGTTAGATGGAACATAAGTTTGCCACATTTTCATGGTGAATTTGATGCACTTGATAAATCTGAAGTGTTTTTTTTATTTTGTTCCTTCAAGGTAATTTTATTAAACAAGAGTGTCTATAATTTTGCTTGCATCTGTTACTTTTTAGTAGCTTTTACTTTGGTATTGTTTGCTCTTCTGCTTTTTGGCAGGCTCTCTCAATCTTCTAGATCTAGCAGGATTTGTTGCATAAAAATAGGGCTATTCCTTTTTTTTTTTTTTTTTTTAATCTTTAGCCATGTGACTGTAATCAGTTCTTAGTTTTTTCATTGGCTTCTGTGGCCTGCTGCAGTGTTTCCAAGAACAGATTAATAGCAGTGGTCACCGTGCTGGGATTTGGGCTGGAATGATGTTAAACAAGGAGGTCATCATGTGAAGATACTCAACAAGGCATGACAAGAGAAACTTATTTTGATCAATTCTCTCCCCCTCCATGGTGCAGTTAGTATCTAATGATGTAGCTTTTTTTCTTTTTGTGTAGAGAACTTCATTTTCACGTCATTGGTCTATTTTGAAGAGCACTTTGATTTTTGTAATGCTGAGGAAGGCTCCAAGATCCTCTCTTCTTAATTTCTTGTTTTCAGTCATTCACATTTCAGATGTTTGGTTCCCTCTGTTTAGAATTTTTATTCCACATCCTCTGGTAGTGAAGAACACGTTCCACCTGCATCTGTCAGCCCAGATTCAAGGAAGAGTAGAAAGCAGAAAGATAAGCTCCTCTATATAAAGAGACATTCAGGGCTCATAGCTCTTTTTACAGACTAACTGCAATGTTTTTGTATCTTTGCTAACGCTGGGGCTCAACATTTCTGAATCTGAGCTCTATAGTCAAACTCGACAGCTCTTTTAATGTATGTTGCATTCTTCCTTTTTTACTCTTTAGTGCATTTCTGAATATGATTTGTTGTCTATAACAATTTAGAATTAGAATAGATAACCTTGTTTCCACTCCCATACTGCATTCAAAAGATTCTCCTACCACAACCCACCATACATAGGGTGAAGAAATTAAGCTACAAGCAGAAGTATAATTTTCTTAAATGCATTCTGTACATGGAGTTCTTTTTTTCCTGTTAGCTATCTATACTTTGATACTTGTAAAATATATTTTTAATTTACATTTCAGTTATTAATTTTGATGGTAATGTTTACAAGTCTTTTTTAGAGTGTTAATGATATAATAAAAAATGTATAAAGAAAGATGTCCATCTGATAAGGCACTTTTTAATGCACCCTCTCATTATCTTACTTGATCTAATGGTAACTGTCAGCAAATTTGCTTGTGTGTCTTTTTTCTTTTTATTTTAAGGAAATACTGTATGCGGTGGATAGAATAGGTCTTTTCCCCTAACCTTTTTTTGTACTTAACCCATAACCAGCATGTTAATAGTTATGTTCAAGGTCAGTACTACAGATGTATAACTGCATGTTACAGGGAATGCAGATCATAAGTTGGAATTTTTAAGTACGTACTTCATTGCAGTTTATTAACTTTCTGATTTGAGTTCCATGCTCATGAGATGTATATGGGGAAAGAGTGAAGAGATACTGAGCAGGGATGAACAAGAGAAACAGCACAGGGCTCTGTTTTTTGTGATCTGAGTTCTGTGCAGTTCCTTGCTGATGCTTCCAGAAAAAAATACAAAATTAGATTATAAGCCCTGTGGGGATGGGGAAATACCTATAGTACCTAAGTATAATCTGCTTTGAAGTGCTGAAAAGCAGAATATAAAAATCTAAATAAAGGTATTACATAGCTTCTTTCTATGATTTTCCAATAACCGTTATCTTCTGACATTTATCATCTAAGAAATAGAATACATATTAAAATGGTACATCTCTAACCACACCCAAAATCTTATCAAAATTGATTATAGTACAAAATTGACCTAGTTTTTTTTTTCTCTTGCATTTGTTCAGTCTGAGCTGGTAAGATATTCAGATTTTACACCTTGAATCAAACTTTAGTACTGCTGCCACTATATGTGGTTCATTAGAATAGTGGTTCTCAACCTGTGTGTCGCCACACTTCCCGGTCCCCTGCTGACCCAGCTGCTCCCCCTACCCAAGCAAGATAGGTCCTCCACCCGGGCTTAAAACGCAGAAAGTGGCAGAAGAACTGGAGTCAGCAGCACCGGCATG
This sequence comes from Rhinatrema bivittatum, assembly GCF_901001135.1. Lineage (NCBI taxonomy): Eukaryota > Metazoa > Chordata > Amphibia > Gymnophiona > Rhinatrematidae > Rhinatrema > Rhinatrema bivittatum. The sequence goes on from NC_042629.1 coordinate 24,403,316, forward strand.
CTCACTTCTTCCCGCCCCCCTCCCTGCGGCCTGGAAGAGGACGTGGTGATCAGCGGGTACGTGTGCGGGAAGAGACCATGCTAGTGCGGGCAGCATCGGCCCAAAGAAAGACGCAGCCTGAGGAATCAGCAGCGCGGCTCAAAGAAAAACAAAGAATGTCGTCAGCCCCCGCAGCCGATGGGACTCCTTGCTCCGCGAGTGCTGAAAATGAAGTAGGTTGCTGCTGCCTTTAGGGTTAGAAGTGGAGGAGGCTGCTGCTAGTTCGGGGGAGAGAGTGAGTTAATGAGCAAGCATGTGTGTTTGAGATCCTGTGTGAATGAGAGAGAGCATGTATGTGAATGATTGAGAGCCTGTACATGTGAAAGAGAGTATGTGTGTGATTGAGAGCTGTTTTAGGTGAGGGAGCATGTGAGTATGTGATCAAGAGCCTGTGTGTAAATGAGAGAGAACATGTTTTTAAGCATGTGAATGAGTCTGTGTGTGTGACAGAAAAGGACAGCATGTATGTGTGTGATTGAAAGCCTGAAAAGATAGACAGCATGTGTGTAAATGTGTAATTAAGAGCCTATATAAGTGAGAGAGAAAAAGCATGTGTATATGTGAGTGACTGAGAGCCAGTGTGTGAGAGAGAGAGAGAGAGAGGAGAAAGTTGCAAGCAAACCATCCCTCCTCCTGCTAATTCAAAACAATTTCAGGGCACCTGGATATCAAACGTTCCCAGGTATGCAGAACAAAACATTTTTTGTATCCTTATTTTTCATTACTGGGTCTTTGTGTCTGCTATTTTGAAATATTTTATTGGTATCTAGAAATTTTTTATATGAGTTTTTAATTATTGGATATTCCATTCATCTGCTGTTTTGAAATAATCTGTTCTTTATGTTAGTATGGTTTTACTGCTATTTGTTTTATAAGGATGGGTGATGTTTCTATTTTTCCTTTGTTGCACTGCATACAGAGACTCTGGCTTGTTGCAGTTTCCAATTCAGTTTTTGTCTGCATCTAGTTATGTGTTTTGGTAACAAAATATTCAACAAAAAACAAGAAATAAGATGTACTTTTATTTATAAAATATTAGAAAAACTTTTATTAAACAATCAAACTTTAACACATCTACACATCCCATTCATACAACTCATTAAAATCATATGTTAAAGACCATGTCATTATGAGTTTGAGGCTTACAGAAAATTATTCAAACGTAGATACAAAACATCTCAAATCATATAACCCTATTAATACATCCTCATGGCATGGATCTCACAAATATATATCTAAGATCACATCCTCGTATTGATGTCCAAAATGTAATCAACTTGTTGAAACAAGTTAGGCAATATCCTGTTAGAAAATAGATTGCATAACCCATCTTTACTATGGTCAATACTAATCTGCGGCACGTCAAGCCAGATATGATGTTCCAAACCAAGGAAGCAAGTGTCGTGATAAATGATTCAGAATCTTGATGTAAACATGGTTAGTGAGGTTATATGTCTCCAAACCTGGGAGGGTTGCATTAATAGGGTTATATGATTTGAGATGTCTTGTATCTACATTTGAATAATTTTCTGTAAGCCCCAAACTCATAATGACATGGTCTTTAACATATATGATTTTAATGAGTTGAATGAATGGGATGTGTGGATGTGTTTTAAGTCTTTTTTGTTAATTTTGAATATTTTGTTACTATATATATATTTGGCTTTTTGCTTTTGCTCTGGACTCATCAGACATCTACATCTTCAGGGATCTTTAGCAGTTGGCGTTCTAGTTCATTGTGAAGTTTGGAAGTGAATGGTTCAGAAGTCTTTGTTTCCTTTTTTTGTAATTGCCTGTATAAACCAGGGTTTTGGTAAGGGAATTCCCATGCAAATATTGCATTTATATGAGCGAAACACAAATATAAAGTGAACAACTTGAGCTATACTGAGCAACCCACTCTCCTCCCCTGTGGGAACCTATTCAATGGAGTCAGAGTTCCAGATTCAAGGAGCAAGCACTGGAGGAGAACTCCCTGTGGCTCTTACCTTGGGTCTGGCAGCAGGAGCTCTAAGGACTGGGCTCCCAGGGAAACAGGCCTGACAAGGTACTTATTTGACTGGTGGATCAGGACAACAGGCCAAATAAGGCTCTGGTTTCCCTGGTGGGGCAGGAGCCAAAGAGGAAGACAGGAAAACTATATTTTCCTAGCATGTAGCAGATGGACTCAAGACCAATGGGTAGAGTGTACTCCTGATAGCAGTTGGAGACAGATCAGATTTCAATCTGACGTCAGCCCCTAGTACATATACCCCTGCAGGAAGTGCAGCTCTTCAGTATTTTCCATCTCCATAGCAGTTGGGGACTATCTGCATGCTCTCACAGCGTTAGAACAAATTCAACAGAGAGAACCCAAATTCGGAATAAAATCTACATCTGAAGATGAACCCCTTTCTCCTGCGGTGATACCCTCGGGTCCCTCCCCCAGTTGAGAATTCGCGAGGTGATTTCCGTGGTCCCTCGGTCCGGTGGCCGATTCGCGGCGAGGACCTAGCCCCTGATCTCAGTCGCGGCCGAGAGGCAGCGGGTGCACCCTCAAGCGCGACGGTGAAGGTATTTGCCCTCTCCCCCCGCAGCTGGAAACCGGGAAGCGCCGAAGACAAGGTAAGGTAGAAATCTTCAGCATAGACTTCAGTCTCTGAGGTTCGAGGAGTCGCACAGGTCGCCGGCCGGGACCAGTGCTGCCGGGTTGATCTGCCCTAACAGGGCCAGGCCCCAGCTAGTTCGAAGGGTCTTCCCATGTGGAGAACCCCCAAGGTGGACGCCATACTGCCCGCATGGTCGCAGTCGCCATCTTGGCCCTATTCGCCGCTCTGTCCGCCATCTCGATCCGGGCGCACAAGACTAGCTAGGCGCATAAAGTTACACGCACAAGGGCCGTGCGCATAAGATACACGCGCATCACGTGCCTACCGGGCTGAGCACATACCTGTGACTTGGGCACACAACCCGCACGCACATCTTAGACGCGCAGGAGGTTTACGCACCTATAGCCATGGCACCACCGGAAACGGAGATCAAGGCCTCTACCCAGCATGCCATATCAGAGCCGCACAAAGCGAAGAGGCCAACGCCCTGTGCGCTCAGTGCAAGGAGGCCCTGGGAGATCCAGTCCCACCCAGGGCCGAGTACTAGCTCCTCAGTGGGTACCCCGGACCTAGCAAATTCCAGGCCTAGAGGGGCCTGGGGCATAAAGGTGGAGGCTGTGGCTGTTTAGCCGGAGTCTCCGTCTGCATGTGGACGAAGGTGTGTAGCCCTTTGAAGAATTCCACCCATGAGATATACGCTGGGTCCAAGCTAAGGGGCATTGAGTCCCTGGGAGTCCCCGTCTGAGGGGGTGTAGACAAATGTTCCCACCGCCCAGAAGCCCCACCTATGGGGACACGGACAACTCTGAAGAGAAGCAGAGTCCCTAGAAGAGGGGGAACTCCCCCCGGGGACAGAGCCTCACCGAACCATGAGACGCTTCTTCACCAAGGACGAGCTCCCTGACCTGTCACCCCGCCGAGATTTGCAGGGCGGTGACATGGTCCTCCATCCACACCTTCTCCAGATTCTACCGCCTGGATGTTCAGGCTCGGGAGGACACTGCATTTGCAAGGGCAGTACTAAGTGGGTCACGGGCAGCCTCCCACTCGTTCGGGAGTAGCTTTTATACCTCCCATTGGTCCTGAGTCCATCTGCTACACGCTAGGAAATGGAGAAATTACTTACCTGATAATTTCGTTTTCCTTAGTGTAGACAGATGGACTCAGCATCCCACCCTTGGCTGCCGTTACGCATGGTCCTTCAAATGATTCAAGGGTAAGCCATGTTTTCATTCATTTAGAACACCCACCCTACCGGGTATCCACGCCTTCCGGTTGAGTTCACTGGCGGTCTCTAGCTATAGCCAAGTTAATAAAGTTATAAAGTTTTAACCAAGTTATGAAGTTATTCGAGTTAATCAAATTAGTCAGTCACACACATATCCACAATGCTTTCCGATGAGAATACTGAAGAGCTGCACTTCCTGCAGGGGTATATGTACTAGGGGCTGACATCAGATTGAAATCTGATCAGTCTCCAACTGCTATCAGGCGTACACTATACCCATTGGTCCTGAGTCCATCTGTCTACACTATGGAGAACGAAATTATTAGGTAAGTAATTTCTCCAATTCTTTTAACAAGGTACCTTGGCAGGGAGCTGGAGAAAGGACAAGTGAATAGATATATAGTAGTAAGTTGTTTATATTAAGGCATTCAAGCCACCTCTTATTCCTCCCATAGTCTATGGGAGCTCATCTCTCCCACCTTCTCACCTGGGGGAGTGATTGAGGGAACATGTGGTGGAACTGGCTGTCTGCCACTGTGCTTGACAGAGGCTTCTAAAGGGGCTGATAGAATCATAAATTGCCATTGATGAAGAGGATGGCAGTCTTATTTATTTATTTTTAAGCCTCCCAATTACATCCTTTCAATCATCCCCTCACACTCATGTTGCTGCCCAGTATTCCCAAACTCCCCTGCACACTCTTCCCTGAGTTTTCCACCCTTTCTTCCCCTTTATCTCTTCTTATCCAGCTATCCCCAACTGCCTTTTTTTCTACCCCTTCTGCTCAGCAGCTTCCACACTCCCTTTTTCCTCCATCTTCATCCTTCTCAGGTCCTGGACTTCTTGGGAGCACGGTTCGATATCCAAGTGGGCAAATTCTTCCTCATGGAGGAACGAAGCGCCAAATTACAGATGCAAGTTCAACACCTCTTGGCAGCTTCGGTACCCAGGTCCTTGGCTCCATGGCATCCACTCTGGAGTTGGTCCCGTGGGCATTTGCTTATATGAGGCCCTTACAGAAAATGTTGCTATCCCGTTGGGATCCGATTTCGAGAAGTTTCAGATTCCTTTACCGCCCACAGAGTCCGCCAGGTCCAGTCTTGGTGGCTTGCCTGAGACCACTTGAGGCGTGGGGTGGACCTCTGTGCCTCAGTGGATGATAGTGACCACGGACATCAGCCTCTCAGATTGGAGAGCAGTGTGCCAGTCTTAATCGGTCCAGGGCCAATGGTCGATGGAAGAGACAAAGTGGTCCATCGGTCAGTCGCCTAGAAACGAGAGCGGTGCATTTAGCCTTACAGAGTTTTCTTCCACTCATGCACAACCGGGCCGTACGGGTTCTATCGGTCAATGCAACGACAGTAGCCTACATCAGCCTTCAAGGAGGAACCAAAAGTCATCCGGTAGCCTTGGAAGTGGAGATGCTGATGTGCTGGGCGGAACAGCATCTAGCCTTGCTGGTGGCATCGCACATTGCGGGGATCGGCAATATGAAAGCGGATTTTCTGAGCTGCCAAAGGCTGGAACCTGGAGAGTGGGAGCTGTCATTAAGTGATGAACCTTATCTCATGCACATGGGGTGCTCCTCATCTGGACTTGATGGTGACTCAAAGGAATGCTAAGGCACCCAGTTTCTTCAGTCGCAGAAGAGAACATGGAGCGGAAGGAGTCGATGCCCTGGTACTCCCTTGGCCACACTATGTTCTGCTCTGTGTTTCCGCCATGGCTCTGATAGGCAAGATTCTGAGGCATATAGAAGTTCACCCAGGGAAGGTAATCCTAGTGACTTCGGAGTAGCCCCGGTGAACCTGATACGCCAATCTAGTCAACCTCACAGTAGACGGACCCCTGCACCTGAGTCATCTTCCAAACGTACTGGATCAAGGCCCTATATTTCTCGACCTGGCGGATCACTTTTGTCTGACTTTTGAAAGGAAGAAGGGCTATCCAGAAGATATTACCACCCTACTTCGAGCTCAGAAGACCTCTACTACTTTAACTTGTCAGGGTGTGGAAGTGGTCTTCGAATCTTGTCGCGAGCAGGGAGTTCTTCCTCATCATTCCTTGGTGGCACAGATTCTGGAATTCTTACAGAAAGGCCTTAGCAAAGAGTTGTCGTTTAATTCTCTCTGGGTACAGATGGCGGACTTGGGATGCTTGAGAGGCAAAATTCATGGGGCGGCACATCCTGATGTGCATTTGGTCCTCAGCATATTGTGTGAGGTTCCTTTTGAACCACTTAAGGCCACTTTAAAGGATTTAACACTGAAGGCGGTGTTTTTGGTGGCGATCTGCTCAGCTAGAAGGGTATCTGAGCTTCAAGCTCTAGCCTGCATGGAACCTTTTTTACGTATTTCTGATTCTGGAGTTTCACTCAGAATGATTCCATCGTTTCTACCAAATGTTGTTTCAGCTTTCCACTTAAATCAGTCAGTGGGCCTTTCCCAATATTGAGCTGAATGTGACCCACGCTAGGGAATTGAGGCATCTGGATGGCAGGAGGCTGCTCTTGCGTTATCTCAAGGTCACTAATGCCTTTCGGGTCTCGGATCATCTTTTTGTTCTATGGCGTGGTGCTAAGAAGGGTCATAAAACGTCAAAAGCGACCATAGCCTGTTGGTTGAAAGAGGCCATTGCTTCCGCTTATATTTGTCGTGGACGACCTGTCCCTGATGGTTTGAAAGCACATTCGATCCGGTTGCAGGCTGCTTCCTGGGCAGTGCCAGTTGGTCTCGCCGCAAGAAATTTGCAGGGCAGCGACCTGGAAGTCTCTGCACACCTTTGCTAGACACTACCGTTTGGACGTTCAGGTGCCGGACATCGACTGTTTCGGGAGCAGTGTTAATCGAGCAGGACTCTGAAGGTCCCACCCCCAGATAGGGAAGCTTTGGTACATCCCAACAGTCTGGACTGACAGGGAAAGGAAAATGTGGTTCTTACCTGCTAATTTTCATTCTTGTAGTACCATGGATCAGTCCAGATGCCCGCCCAGTGGGAATGACCAGTTCTTGAGTCTGCTCAGTCAGTCTTAGCAGTATTTTATTTCAGACATGCCAAAGGCTGAAGGAGGGTACAAGTTTCTCCTTATCCTGCACAGAGAATTTACATATACATAGCTTGGTCATTTCTCTCTAGTCCTTTGCTTGACATACCAGTTGAATAGTTGCATATTTCTGCTTTGGTAGTATTAATACTGAAGAGATGCAGGTGGCACACCAGATTAAGACTGGGTAGTCTCTAAGGTTTTTTTTTGTTTTGTTTTTTTCTGTCTCATCTGCTGGAATGGAGGCAAAACCCAGCAGTCTGGACTGATCCGTGGTACTACAGGATCGAAAATTAGTAGGTAAGAACCAATTTTCCTTTGTTTGTGGACCCCACAGGGTGAAGTGATCATCAACAGCATCACTTTCAGGCCCGATGGGGGAAGATAAAGTTGGTATCCCAGCGGATCCAGAAGAGCAGGAGTGGGTAATGCCAATGCCTCGCTCTGCTCTGGGGGTGAAGGAGAGAACAGACTCCTACTGGGCCAGAAAGAGAAGGAAGCAATAGTACTCTCCTGTCAGGCCCGATTAAAGAAGTCAGCCAACTTCTACCTGGGCTGATGAGGGAGCCACCTTCTGCTGGTCCTGTGACATTTCTCCCAGAACCTTGGAGGGACACTTGTTGAGAACCACAGTTCTACACAATTATATGCCTGTGTGCAGTGCTGAGAAACATTTTAGGTAGGAATGATGAAGGAAGGACACTGGAGAGCAGATATCTTGAGTTTACAACTACTTTGTTGGGGAAGCAAGGGAGGGTGTAACAGTGTTTGATATTGTATTACAAACAGAAGAGTAGTTGCTTGGCTTTCCTACTTTAATGAGCACAGTGTGCCTTGTGATTGTGTTACACACTTGATAACTCAGTCCCAGTGGAGCAAGGTCATCAACTACAGTTGCTAGGAAACCTGTTAAACAACTGAACAGAACAAGAACTGGAGGGAGGATTCTGGCCATAAGCTAGATATAAAAAGAATGAGTAGCATGAGAGAAAAAATAAAGAAAAGCATTGAGTCTCTTTATTTGCTAATATACCAAAAGCTTGCTGTTATCCATTGTAAACTTAACTTGCACCACTTCAGTGACTTCTGAAAGCAAAACTTGCATGAGTATCAATTTAAAATTAAAACCTAAATATATAGGTACATGAATAAGGAATAAAATATCAAATAGATTGTGTTGAGAGAAATGTTTGCAACTGATGCACTCTCCAGAAGTAAAGGCAGTCCTCTGTTTCAGCTTGCAGATAGTAAAATCTCTCCATAGTGGTGGTAACATCTCCATAGTTCTGTATGGTAATACCTTTTTGTAATTTAACTTGTTACTGGTTGACCAGCACTGAAAAACAAAGGCAGAATAGTTGTGATTTCTCCAGTATGTGCAAGATAGATCACTTGCAATGACTCTTGCTAAATATATAGAAGAATGTATGCACAGAATATAGCAGGGTAAAGCAGGTTCTACCCCCTCCAGTTTAGTGGTATAGTCTGTTCATGCACATGAAAGCATACAGAATAAGGTGGCTTGAACCTTTTTTAGCCCATTCTGATGGACATCATTTTTTTTTCTTGTGCTTTTTCCTATGAACATATTTAGACCTGGCACAACCAGGTTTGCATACTGTGCATTTGCACGGAGCGGCACAATTGGGGAGGCTGCGGGCTGGCGGCAGCAGGAGAGGCCTCCTGATTGCCTGCAAACAGCTGGCAGCTGAAGAAGGTGAAAAGGGTATGAACATACTCATGCATGCACCAGCATTCTCTCCTCCTTCGGCCGCCGGCTGGTTAGGCTCTGCCAGCGGTCTGCAGCCTTGCCTGCTGCTGTAGCGTGTAGCAGATGGGACTCAGGACCAATGGGGTATAGTGTACTCCTGCTAGCAGTTGGAGACGGATTAGATTTCAATCTGACGTCAGCCCCTAGTACATATATCCCTGCAGGAAGTGCAGCTCTTCAGTATTTTTCCGTCTCCATAGCGGTTAGGGACTATCTGCATGCTCTCACAGCGTTCTAAGAAAATCCAAATTTTAAAGAACAAACCTACCTGAAGACGAGCCCCGCTCTCCTACGGTGATACCCTAGGGTCCCTCCACAGTTGAGATTCCAGAGGTGATTTCTGTGGTCCCTCGGAAGTAAGCCTCTGTCCAGCAGCCGAATTGCGGCGAGGACCTAGCCCCCGACCCTCAGGCACGGCTGAGAGGCAGCAGGTGCATCCTCGAGCGCAGCGGTGAAGGTATTTGCCCTCTCCCCCCGCAGCCGGAGATGGCCCGGGACGTAACCGGGAAGCGCCGAAGGTAAGGTAGAAATCTTCTGCTTGAATCCAGTCTCCGAGGATCGAGGAGGAGCACAGGTCGCCGGCCGGGACCAGTGCCATCGGGTTGATCCGCCCTAGCAGGGCCAGGCCCCGGTTATTTCCAAGGGTCTACCCACGTGGAGACTCTCAGAGGGGATCGCCATATTGCCCGCATGCTCACCGTCGCCATTTTGGCCTATTCGCCGCACCATTCGCCGTTTGTCCCGAGCGTACAACTCCGACCTAGGCACACAAAGCATGTGTGCGCATAGCCTTACACGCGCATCAGGTCTTGCTCGCATAAATTACGCGCAGAGCCGGGCACATATCTACGGCTGGGCGCACAGCTACACGCACAACTACACGCTTACCTTAAGCGCGCCGGTGCACATAAGAGTTTACGCACCGACAGCCATGGCACCTCCAGAAACAGAGATAAAAGCTCAAGGCCTCTTCCCAGCATGCCACATCAGAGCTGCACAAAGCGAGGAGGCCCTGGGAGATCCAGTTCAGGGCCAGTCCCACCCAGGGCCGAGTTCTAGCTCCTCAGGGGGTACCCCGGACCTAGCCAGGGGGACCTCCCCACAGATGGGGAACCCCAAGGATCCAGCGCCCCTCAGCTTTGACCCAACTTCGATCTCATGGGTGGAGTTCTTCAAGGGGATTCACACCTTTGTTCAAATGCAGACCGAACCTCTGGCTGTCCAGCCACATGCTCCACCGGAGGACCCTCATGCTCCAGGCCCTTCAAGACCTAGGCACAGACTTCCACTACCCAGAAGCCCCACCTATGGGGACTCGGACATCTCTGAAGAGGAAGCCGAACCCCTAGAAGAGGGGGAGCTCCCTCTGGGGACAGAGCCTCACCGAACCATGAGATGCTTCTTCACCAAGGACGAGCTCCCGGACCTGGTCAACCAATGCCTGACGGAGCTCGCTATCCTGGGCCCAGGGACTTCAGGGAAACCTAAACTGAACCCCCTGCTGGAGGGTCTCAGACTTCTCGACATTTCCCTCTGTTACAAGCAGCATAACAGCTGATTGACTGGAATGGAGTGCTCCACATTCAAAGGGGGACGAGCCTTGGCAGCCCTGTACCCCCTGGACCCGGCAACCAAAGATCTTCTCGCATGCCCAAGAGTGGATGCCATGGTCTGCGCGGTCTCTAAACGCACCATTATCCCAATGGAGGGAGGCGCTGCGCTCAAGGATACACATGACTGGCGTCTGGAGTCCATCCTCAAGCAGTCATTTGACGTAGCTGCTATGTCTCTACAAATTGCGGCCTGCTGCACCGTGGTGACATGTGCCTGTTTTATCACAAACCAGGAACAACACCCCGGGAGAATACATGGAACCAGAAGTATCATTCCTCGAGGACACTGCTTCTGACCTAGTGTGCACAGCGGCCAGAGGAGTGTCATCTGCGGTGGCGGCCAGAAGGCAACTCTTGCTCCGAAACTGGTCGGCCGACGCATCTTCCAAAACACGCCTCACAAGGATGCCTTTCAAAGGATCCCTCCTGTTTGGCAGCGAACTAAAACTGGCCGACAAATGAGGCGAATCCCCTTTGCCGCGCCTGCCGGAGGATAAGGCTAAGAGAAACCAGCGACCCTTCCCCAGGTCCTCCAGGGGCAGAGGTTCACAGCGCTTCAATCCTTACAGGAGCAACTATCAAACCCCCCCCCCCCCCCCCTACGGGCAGGAACCAGTCCTTTCGGACTAAACACAACAAGAGGGGAACCAGCTTGGGTGCAGGCCCCAGCCGCACCCCACAATGAGATTCAGCCGACCCATCCAAGGGAAGAAGCCATAGGGGGCAGACTAGCCCTATTCTACCGTAGATAGGTTGAGATAATCTCAGACAAGTGGGTCCTAGCCATCATTCGGGAGGGGTACTACCTGGATTTCCTATGAACCCCTCCAGACAAGTTCATGGAGTCCCCCCTGCCGCGACCCTTCAAGAGGGCGGCAGTGGAAGCTACACTGTCCAGATTACTGGCCCTAGAGGCCATAACCCCAGTGCCTCCACAGGAAATAAAATAAATGGAATAATGTCCAGTATTTATCGTCCCCAAGAAAGAGGGAACATTCAGACCCATCCTGGACCTCAAGTCTGTCAACCGCCACCTCAGGATTCCCTGCTTCCGCATGGAAACCTTATAATCCGTTATAAGGGCGATACAACCAGGAGAGTTTCTCACATCCCTGGATCTTTCGGAGGCCTACCTGCACATCCCAATTCATCAGGAACACTAGCGCTACCTATGCTTCAAAGTCCTGAACCGTCACTACCAGTTCCAGGCACTACTCTTCGGACGTTCACCAAGGTAATAGTGGTGGTGGTGGCAACACTGAGGAAGGAAGGAATCTTCGTTGACCCCTACCTAGACGATTGGCTGATCGGAGGAAAGCCACCAAGCAACCAGCAGAGTCATAACTATACTGGAAATCCTAGGATGAGTGGTCAACACACACAAAAGCTCCCTACAGCCCTCAGTCGCTGGAATACCTAAGAGTACAATTCGACACCAAAGAGGACAAGGTCAGCCTGACCCCCACAAGGAGGTCAAAATTGTGGAATCGGCTGCAAACCTTACTTGGACGATCCTCGTCCCACAGCATGGGATTACCTGCAAGTCCTCGGGCTGATGGCATCCACACTGGAAGTAGTGCCATGGGGCAAGAGCCCACATGAGGCCCCTGCAGCGCTCACTTCTATCACGATGGAGCCCACGGTCTCAGAACTACACCGTACGCCTATCACTCCCGGGCAGAGTTCAGACCCAGCTACGGTGGTGGCTGCAGGCCAGCCACATGAGCCGGGGATCAAGACTATCCTCCTCAACCTGGACCCTACTCACCACAGATGCCAGTCTACTAGGATGGGGAGCACACTGCGAGGAGTTAACCGCCCAAGGGCAGTGGAACGCAGAAGAGGCGGGATGGAACATCAACCGCCTAGAAGCGTGGGCAGTCAGACTAGCCTGCCTGTGGTTCGCTCACAGACTTCGAAACAAAGCGGTCAGAGTAATGTCGGACAACGCCACGACTGTGGCCTACATCAACCGGCAGGGGGGAACCAGAAGCCAACAGGTGTCCCTAGAAATAGACCCCCTGATGGTGTGAGCGGAAGCAAACCTCCAGGAGATATCCGCCGTCCACATCGCCGCAAAAGACAACATCATGGCAGACTTCCTCAGCAGGGAAAGACTAGACCCAGGAGAATGGAGGCTGTCGTCCGCAGCCTTCAAGATGATAGTGAATCGATGGGGGACACCGGACATGGACCTTCTGGCAAACAGATCCAACGCCCAAGTATCAGATACTTCATCGATGCCCTGGTACAGCCTATGCCCCTGGGGACTCTATTACACGCCTTCCCGCCGTGGCCCCTATTGGGCGCAATCATTCACAAGATACAACTACACAAGGGACTAGTTCTTCTGGTGGCTCCAGATTGGCCAAGAAGACCCTGGTACGCAGACATGAAAAGACTGCTGGCAGGGAACCCCCTACCCCTGCCCCCACACAGGGACCTACTACAACAAGGTCCGATCCTCCACGAGGACCCAGCCCAATTCTCTCTTATGGTTTGGCCATTGAGAGGGCTCGCCTGAGAGAGAGCGGATACTTGGGGGCGGTAATCAACACTTTCCTCCGAGCACGCAAGTTCTCCACATCACTAACGTACATAAAGATCTGGAGAGTATTTGAAGTCTGGTGCGAGGGCCACAACATCAAGCCACGCTCATTTTAAAGTTCCCGTGATCCTGGAATTCTTACAGAATGGACTACAGAAGGGTCTGTCCCTCAACTCCATCAAGGTACATGTGGCCGCATTGTCATGCTACGGCTCCAAGAGCGAGGGTGATAGCATAGCTTCTCACCCAGACGTGTCACGCCTCCTGAAAGGAGTCAAGCACATTCGCCCACCACTAAAGTGGCCGGTACCTCTGTGGAATCTCAATCTCGTTTTGGACTTCCTAGCGGGAACCGCCTTCAGACCCTTCTGAGGCCTGTCCCTCCGCCTCTTAACCTTAAAGATGGTGTTTTTGCTGGCAGTGTGTTCAGCCCGCCGCATATTGGAACTACAAGCACTGTCCTGCCGTGAGACATTCCTCAGGCTCACTCCAGGGTCCATCCAACTACGCACGGTTCCCTCCTTCCTCCCCAAAGTTGTCTCACACTTCCACCTTAACCAGACCATCTCGCTACCAATGACGGATGGCTCGAAGAACTCTGAAGAAGCCCTTAGTCTGCGCCACCTCAACATCGGCAGACTCCTATCCAGATACTTGGAAATGTCCGAACCTGTACGAAAAACGGACCACCTTTTCGTCCTTCACAGCGGAAAGAGACAAGGGGAAGCGGCCTCGCGGGCAACCATCGCCCGCTGGATCAAGGAAGTCATCGAGGCGGCCTACATAGAAGCTGGCAAGCCACCACATCTACAGGTCAAGGCCCATTCTACCAGAGCCCAGGCAGTGTCCTGGGCAGAAACTAGAATGCTGTCACCTGCCGAGATCTGCAGGGCAGCTACATGGTCCTCCATCCATACCTTCTCCAGATTCTACCGTCTGGATGTTCAGGCTCGGGAGGACACTGCATTCGCAAGGGCAATACTAAGTGGGTCACGGGCAGCCTCCCACCCGGTTCGGGAGTAGCTTTTATACATCCCATTGGTCCTGAGTCCATCTGCTACACGCTAGGAAATGGAGAAATTACTTACCTGATAATTTCGTTTTCCTTAGTGTAGACAGATGGACTCAGCATCCCACCCTTGGCTGCCGTCATGCATGGTCCTTCAAATGATTCAAGGGTAAGCCATGTTTTCATTTACCTAGAGCATCCACCCTGCCGGGTGTCGACGCTTTCCGGTTGAGTACACTGGCGATCTCCAGCTATAGTTAATCAACCAGTTCAAATTTAATCAAGTTTTTAACGTTTAACCAAATTATTAAGTTAATCAGTCAGTCACACATATATCCACAATGCTTTTCGAGGAGAATACTGAAGAGCTGCACTTCCTGCAGGGATATATGTACTAGGAGCTGACGTCAGATTGAAATCTGATCTGTCTCCAACTGCTAGTAGGAGTACACTATACGCATTGGTCCTGAGTCCATCTGTCTACACTAAGGAAAATGAAATTATCAGGTAAGTAATTTCTCCATTATTGTAGATGATCTGCCAGGAATGGGGGTGGAGTAGAGATTTTACTAAGTAACTAGAGCACAAAATTTCAAGAGATCAACGAAAAATTAAAGGGAAAGTCATGGTCATAAGGGCAATGCATTTAAAGTCTGTGATCCATGAACTGTTTTTGATCCCTATTTTCACCTACTTGTTTCATACCTAACGACCCTAAACTTAACCTCCTCACAGCTCAACCCTCCGTTAGAGACCTCGGAGTCCTTCTTGATCCCAACCTAAGTATGAAACCTCACATCAACTCCATCCTCAAAACTGGCTTCTTCAAGCTAAATGTACTAAGAAACTCAGACCCCTGCTCTACGCCCATGACCTCCGCACAGTGATCCAAGCTACCCTCACCTCCAAACTAGATTACTGTAATGCCCTGCTCTTAGGGCTCCCATTGTCTTCTATCAAACCCCTTCAACTTCTGCAAAATGCTACTGCAAGACTCATTACAAACACACGCAAACATGACCATATTACCCCCATCCTCAAGGATTTACATTGGCTCCCCATAATGTCCCGTATACACTACAAAACTCTGACCATAATTCACAAGTCCATTTACACCCACAACTCCAACTGGCTCGACCTCCCTTTCACTGCCCCCCTGTCCATCCGAGCCACCAGATCTACCAACAAAGGCACCCTACACGTTCAATCCTTGAAACAGGCACATCTCTCCTCCACCCGAGACCGTGCCATCTCTATTGCCGGGCCCGTTCTCTGGAATACACTACCTGTCCACATGCGACTTGAACCCTGTGCATTTAAATTCAAAAAGAAATTAAAAACTCTCCTGTTCAACCATGCTTACACAGAATAACTCCCTCCACTCCCCCTCGCAGTCCCCTTTCAGGTAACCTCCTTATTAAGGAGACTTTCATTGTAAATTGTTTTGGTTATTACCTTCTTGTTCTCCTATCCTTCCTACTGCCTTTCTGCTCTTCCCCCCGCCCAGTTACATTCCCCTGTTGCAATGTATTTTCCAATCTTTCAGTTACTATGTGAACCGGTATGATGTCCCCACAAATACCGGTATATAAAAGTTTCTAAATAAATAAATAAATGTCAAACGCTTGCATGCGTATAGTTTTTTTGTTACATTGTAAACCGATGTGATATCACTGATGAATGTCGGTATATAAAACCAATAAATAAAATCCAGGGTTCAGGAAGGATCCCTAGTTACATGGCTCTTGGTCTCAAATCATTGCTGTAATGACAGACTACGAACAGTAGAAAGAGGGCATCTATTAAAACAAGGGAGAAATCACCAGGTTGTTGTAAATGAGATCCTAATGCCATGAACCTTCAAACTCCTGGCTTAAGGTAGCTTAGAGTTCCTTTCCCTTGAGACTCATGTTGTCTGCATGTGGTTACGCCCTGATGTCTTGGTCACGTACTTTAAAAAAAAGAAAACATTTTTAGCACAGTCATTTTCTGCACAGTGAAAACGGGATACAGAGCTCAGGATGTGTTCTTTCCCCGGCTGTCCTCACCAAGCAGTTACCTGATGCCATCGGGCAGTTCCATTCTGCAGCAACATCAGTTTCTGAAAGAACACTGACCATGCTTCAGATGGCATTTTCATTCTGCAGTAACTGATTACTGTTTAAAATCTTTTTTTTTTTTAAACTGAGCAGATCTCAGCTGGAAGCTCTGAAGATTACTCACACAGGTATCCTTATGGTCTGATTTCTATGCGCTGACATTTAGGATTAGAGATTTCAAAATCCGTTCAGCTCTAGCACCATGCTAGCAAGCTAATGGAAACTGGCTTACCTTTAGCAGCATCCTTCCTCTGCCTCCTTTGGTACCTTCCTTCCGCTCCTGCACTTCGGCCGTTGGCTTACAGTATTCAAAATGGCGCAGATAGCCTTTGCCCTTACTATGTCACAGGGGCTACCGGTGCCATTGGTCGGCCCCTGTCACATAGTAGGTGCAAGGGACTGCCCATGCCAAGATGGCGCCGTAAGGGCAAAGGCTATCGGCATCATTTTGAATACTGGCACAGCCGACGGCTAAAGTGCAGGAGATCGCTCCAGGACCCCCGCTGGACCACCAGGGACTTTTGGCAAGTCTTGGGGAGGTCAGGAGGGTGGGGGGTTGTAGTTTTGTTTTTGTTTGTTTTATATTCGCTCCATAAGACGCACCGACATTTTCCCTCCACTTACGGGGGGGGGGGGGGGGGGGAGGGGAGGGAAGTGCGTCTTATGGAGCGAAAAATACGGTAGATGCTTTTCTATCTTGCCTAAGACTTCAATCACCCTTGATACTAGATATCATTTGTTTAATTGTTCATTTGTTTACAAATGATTACCGTGTATGTGTGGTCATCTAGTTTCACTGTAGAACTGGTTGAACCAGTGGAACTGAGACCTTTACACTTCCCATTGTTTGCTGTGCTAGAAAAAAATCACAGACAAGCATGGGAATACAAGGGATTTTTTATATAGTGTTATCTACTCAAAATCTTATAATTCAGTCACTTGTTAAACCAGTGCACTATTCATGTTCTGAGTAATTGGTTTGCACAACAAAACAGAAACTCCCTCAGTAGTAAAGTGGATATATCGGTTTGAATGCTGTGCTCTGCTTGTTCAGTGTCTAATAAAGTACAGCTTTATAAACCTGAGTTTGGGTGCCTGGTGGTAACACAGAGAAGAGGTTTTTTGGGTTTTTTAACCTTGATTTTGTAGCATAGGTCTGAGAGGGAGGGATCTTGAGTGGTACAGTGATCTCAGAATAATGTGGTTGCTGAAATATTGGCGTTGGAAAGGCTTTCATTATGATGGCTGTAATCTGACAGGTATTAGGATAATTACACCCTAGGATTATTCTGCAATTAAATTCTAAAGAACTATATGCAGCTTTTGCTGAACTGTAAAGGTTTCATCTAGTCAGTATTTCACATGCACTGCTACTATTTTTGGTTCACAGCTTTTTATAGAGTTCTGGTACCAGCACTGGTCTTGGATTCTTTGTAGGCAGTGATAACTTTTACTGGAGTAGTACAAGACTTATCCACATAGATCCCTTTTTTGGCTGAAAGAATATTCACAAAATTATATTTGAAATCCAGTTCATTTCAAATACCTAATGGCATTCTTCAGGTAAATGTAGCTAGACACGAAACCACTACAGAAAATACCACTACTACAGAGTCTTTCAGAAATGAGCAGATTTTCCACTTAACATCAAGGCATGGGTGTGGCATAACCCCAAAGTGAATGCTAATTGGCTGACATACTTATGTCACCTGTCAGTTTGATGGATGGTGTACCCATCATAATACTACTTGTGTGTAATTCCATAAAAATTCTCTATACTGATGTCTTAAGAGTAAATCTTTGGGACGGGCCCTCTGGCTCAGGCCCCACAGCATTGTCAATTGTGAAAGATTCACATTCAAGTCTACCTACTGTGGATGTAGTTTGTTCAAGTATTGGGAGGAAGGACTGCTGCTTAAATGATGCCATCCTTTTGAGGCATATTCCAGTTCATGGGCCAGTGATGATTCTGGAAGTCCAGTTGCTGGGCCATTTTGTGCAGGGAAGGGGATCGAAAATACAGGAGTGTTAAGGGGGGGGATCTCTTCTACCTTCCATCCCAAGCCCCCCCCCCCCCCCCCCCCCCCCCCCAAATATCTTAGATACTTTTTGCTGTTTTTGGATTTTTATTTTTTTTTTTGTCAACAGGTTAGCAGGGGCCAGGTACCGTCCATCAAGGCCATGGGGACATGTGCTGGATGATTGGACATCTATCTGGACTATTATGAAGCTTGGTAGTTAAACATGTGGTGATGGCAGGGCCTGGGAGTTGGATTAAGTATGGAAAGACAACTTTTTATCCAAATCAGTTCTTATCTCCTTCAAGCAGTTAAGTGTCTACACATGGCAGCTGAGATGTATAGACTAAAATAACTGGATGTACCAAATGGTATTTATCTGCCATCATCAACTACTTTACCATCGGGCCAATACAGTACAGTGCGCACTGTTAACACACCATTGGACGCGCATTTTCGACACGCTAGTGTTAACCCTTATTCAGTAAGGGGCTGAAAACACGCGTCCAACCCGCCGACCCTAATAGCGCCCGCAACATGCAAATGCATGTTGATGGCCTTATTAGGTATTCCCGCGCGATTCAGAAAACAAAATGTGCAGCCAAACCGCACATTTTGCTTTTAGAAATTAGCGCCTACCCAAAGGTAGGTGCTAATTTCTTCAGGCACCCTCCGACTTAATATCATGGTGATATTAAGTCAGAGGTCCCGAAAGTTTCGAAAAGTAAAAAAAAAAAAAAAAAATTGAAGTCGGCCCGCGGTTGTTGGGTCGAAAACTGGAGAGCAGGCAGCTTTTAATGACTGCACCTCTTAAAATTTAAAAAAGAAAAAAAGTTTTGAGAGGACAGTATCCATTTAGGTATAACTCCAGATAATTATAACACAGATTACAAAACTAAAGAGAATGGGCATTATACCAAAGGCAGTTTAGTATAAGAACATTAGTCTTGCTATAGTGGATCAGACCAAAGATCCATCAAGCCTAGTATCCGGTTTCCAACACTAGCCAATCCATGTCACAAGTACCTGGCAGGATCCCAAGAGGTAGATAAATTCCATACTGCTTATCTCGGGGGGGGGGGGGGGGAATGGATTTCCCCGAATCTGCCTTAATTGTTTATGGACACTTCCTCCAGAAACTTGTCCAAACCTCCTTTTATTTTATTTTTTTTGTTTGTTTTTTAATGCAGCTACACTAATAGCTTTCACATACTCTGACAATGAATTCCAGAGCTTAATTATACATCGAGTAAAAAATACATTCAAAACTAAAAAAAAAAAATATATATCACCTAGTAACTTCATTGTGTGTCCCCTAGTCTTTGTACTTTTTGAAAGAATAAGCAACTGATTTAATGTTTACTCATTCCATTTCTCTCATTTTATAGATCTCTATCATATCTCCCCTCGGCCTTCTCTTCTCCAAGCTGAATATCCTTTCCTCATAGGGGAATTGTTCCCTTACCCTTAATCATTTTGGTTGCTCTACTCTAACTTTTTTTTTTTTTTTTTAATTCCGGTATATCTTTCTTGAGATGTGGTGAGCAGAACTGAACACAATACTCAAGATGAGGTTTCACCATAGAGCGATACAGAGGCATTATGATATTCTTTGTTTTATTTTCTATTCTTTTCCTAATAATCCCTAGTATTCAATTTGCTTTCTTGGCTGCTGCTGCACACTGAGCAGAAGATTTCAACGTATTATCAATGATGATGCCTAGATCCTTTTCCTGAATGGTGATTCCTAATGTGGAACCCTTGCCTTGTGTAGCTATAAATTGGGTTACTTTTCCTTAAGTGCATCACTTTGCACATGTTCACATTAAATTTCATTTGTCCTTTGTATTCCCAGTTGATAAGTGCTTGCTGAGTACTTGTTTGTTTAGGTTTATATTACATACACACACACACACGCCATATATATATTTTTTTAATCATATGACTGTGTATGGCTTTTTTTTTTTTGCCTGGACTAACTTGGAAACTCCACTCCATTTTGCCTGCCAGTTTGCTGTAGTTGAGTAGTTCCTAAATCTATCTTGGAGGACCCCAAGCCACTCTGATTTTTCAGGATAAACACAATGAATGTGCATGAGAATTGTGTGCACTGGAGACACTGCATGCAAATTTATGTCGTGCACATTCAATAAGAATATCCTAAAAATTCAACTGGCTGGAAGACCCAGGACAGTTTGGGAACTGCTGATCTGGAACCAGTTAATGCACCACAACTAGTTGGAGTCTACAGACTTTGAACCACTTCTCCCCATTCTGTTTTATTACTCCTTGCTCTCACCCCCAATCTTAATCAAGCCATGGCAATAATTGGCCAGAAGTTGCAGACTGGATCCTTCTGCAGCCTAGTATGTATGTGCTTTGAGTCTGGTCAGCTGGTGTCAATTACGTGATAGGTGATGCTGTCTGTGCACCCTAGCCAGCCTGTGAAGCAGAAGACAAACTCTGTAATCAAACCTAAATCTCCCAGGTCATAAAAACAGCATAACCACTGAGGCATTGGTCCAGCCCACCTGTGCCTGATGTTACAAACTGTGCTTCACAAATTAAGATGCATGAGCTGTCTGTGTGCTGCTGGATATTGTTCTCCTTACATGACTGAGATCAAAGCATTCTAACACTTGTATTTGCATTTCTGATTGTACAGGTCCAGCTGGAGCCCTGGAATTAAATCTAAGTGATCAAGCTATGCTCGAAAAAGCTCAAGGAGATAAAGTTACTTTGCCATGTCAATTCACTGTTTCATCCACTGACATTGGTCAGCTGAGTATTGACTGGGTCTTGTCTGGGTCAGCAGATAATGACCGCACAGTAAGTAATAACAGTTTTATATGTTTTAGCCCCATAATCAAGATTTAGTTCTAATGCATAATTCTTACTCTTCTTAGTAGATGGGAGAATATACGTTTTTAGGAGATAAACATAACATTTTATTCTTGGAACTGTTCCATCTGGGCATAGCTCTAATACCATTATATCTTCCTGAGGGACGCGTGGCATAAATTCCACCCAAGCAGCTCCTGCAATGGAGGAGGGCCCCACTTGCAGCTATTCTTGGATCTTCTGAGGTGGCCTCCCTTACTCTGGGGGGGGGGGGGGGGCCCTTATTTTCAGCCTTTGCTACTGAACTATCTCCTTAGCATAATGCTTGGAGCAGGGGGAGCATCACCATATAATTCAGTCAGTCTCTTGTTCTAAGAATTCCAGCACCTAGGAGAATTTTTTATTTATGCATTTTAACAATATAGACAGCAATATCAGCTTTTCAATGATTAGGTACAGTTGTCAGTCTTACAATAAGAAATCATTTAGATTGATCAATTTTTTTTTTTTTTTTTTTACATCTAAATAAATTATAACATTAGAGCCATCTCATTTTTAAATTTTTCAGTCTAAACAAGAAATTCACCAGTTATAAGGCAATAAGAGATCCAAGAGGTTTAACAAATGAGCAAATACAAAAGAAAAACAGAACTAGAATAATTAGAAGGATAAGTAGTGCTTAATTCTATTCTTCCCTGATTTAAGGATCAGTAATTACAGGCAATCTGGCATCAAGAAATTTACGCAACTCCTGTGGTTCCAAAAACACAAACCTTTCATTCTGGTATTTTACTACACATTTGCTCGGATAATAAATCATAATATGAGCCCCTAAGTTTTTAACTTCTTGACTCATTTGGACAAAATTTCTCCTATGAATCTGTGTAGCTCTCGTAATATCTGGATATGTCCAGATTTTCTGGCCCAAATACAGCTTTTCTCTATTTTTTAGAGACAATTTTAATATCTTGTCTCTATCTTTAAGATGTACAAATCTCACACACAGAGTTCCACGGCTCTCCACTTGCTCAGACATGTTTGTTCAAGAAAAGCAGTGATATTAGCCAATTCATTCCTTTGTTGATCACTTTTCTGGTTCCTTTCTAATTCTTTTCTTTTCCCCAAAGAGACAAAATCTTAGTTATCAAGGGAATCTCTTCCAGTGTCAGCATTAAATTCTCCAATAAGTATTTTTTATACTGTTCATAAGGAGATATAAGCTTCACCATCGGGAAATTTAAAATTCTTAGATTATTATATCTCAGTTGATTTTCCATATTCTCTAGCTTCCTAGTGTTAACAAGCTCTCCTTGGATCAAACCAACTTGCACTTTCTCAACTTGAGAAACCCAATTTTCAAGACTTAATATTTTCTCTTTATGGGTAGCAACTGTCGGGTCTATCTGTTGCACGCGGTTCTGTGTGTCTACCACCGTTGCATTTAAATCCAGAATAATTGTTTTCAAGTCCATCAAAGTGGACCAAATTTTCTCTAGAGTTACAGGATATGTCTGTGAATCGCCTAGGGCTGCGGGTATACTCACTGAACCTAGTAGACTGCGTTCCTGCCACAAGAATGAGGCCGCCACCTGTCCAGTCTGCTCCTCTGGTGTCTAGGTTAGAGGGATACCGCTCCCAACACTGTTCCCTCTAACCTTAGGTCTTGCACCTTCACTCTCTGGTTTTTCCCCGATTGAGCCTGTAGCCTCCGACTGCTCTGGTCAGTTAGCTCCGCTCAAATCCGGGGTCTGTGCAGGACGAGGAGGCAGAGGCATCATGGGAGCCCCGGGGCTCAACAAGGTGTTCAATTCCAGCGACGTTTGTGTTTGCTCCACACCCACGCCGATATCTGGTGCCTCAACGGAGTTTTTTGCACTGCTTGGTGGAAAGAAAGTCCCAATAGTAGGTTGAGAGGAGGTAAGAGTCAATGCTGTCGGGGTCTCAGCTCTGATTCTCCCCTTCCTTCCTTTTTGTATGTGGCATTCTGTTTGAGGAAATTCTTTCAAACTCGAGAGCATTCCTTCTCTACTACCTTCTAGGCAAACGCCATCTTGGATCCACTGAGCTCACCTAGGAGAATTTTAATACAGTAGAGCTGTTAGGTTCTGCGTTCTGATATGTATTTTTCCCTACCTTTCAACATGCTTATCTTTTTAGCTGTTTGGGATGAGAGTTCAGAGATATTCACAATCTCCTTTCTCTGACCCTGCTGCCAAAGAAAAACAACAACCTAAATCTTGTCTGTCATGTTTAAGATTATATTAAGGATACAAGCAGCAGCTATTGTCAGTTTAAGCTGTTAGGGTGACTGTTATGAAAGAAAAATCTAAGCAGTTTACCCACACATACAATTGGCAAAACCTCTTTAATACATCAGGTGCTACATGTCTGCTATATGTGACTGCTTTATGGTTGGATCTTTTCTTTTAGGCCCTTTTGTTAGAATTCTTTCTGCAGCTTACTTTTTTGGAATATAAGATTTTAAGAGGGATAGGGTGGTATTAATCAATTATATACAGATGAATTATTCATATATAAGAGACTGCATTTTATGACATCACTTTCTATTTCTAAGTTGTACAAGCCAAGTCCACCCCATTCTATAAAATAGATATATTTGCTTGGATCTGCTTTCTGGAAAAAAAAAAGAATAAAGATTCAACACTGAGCAATGGGCAGAAGCAGCTTTTAATGAATATGCACTGCTAGTACTTGGTCATCATTAGCCGATCAGATTGCTCCATCTGTATCTATTAAAGCTTATTTCCAAATTGCCTAGAAAAAGGGAGACCCTATTTTATGCTGTGTTATTTCAGATACTCATGTTTTCTGAAGGCAAGGTTTATGAGCAAGATGAAGCCCTGAAAAATCGAGCATACTTCACGTCACCTGATCCCACATCTGGTGATGCTTCAATGGAAATTGCCAATTTAAAGTCCAGTGATAGTGGCACATACCAATGTACTGTAAGGAAAGCTCCAAGCATGCAGATGAAGAAGATTATTCTGAATGTGCTGGGTAAGTATCAGCTAAAAGCAAAATCGGCAGACTTTAATTTACATTTCTTTATTATGGGTAGATGTACATAAATCAAAATGCAGAGCTGAGAATCATTTTCTAAAAAAAATCAGGGCAGTTTCTTCTGCAGTCTCAAAACAAAAAGACTCCTGATTGAGAGGTAGAGCTCTGCTATGCCATGACAAAAATGCTTATGTGGCTTTCTAAAATAACAGGTTCTGCTGTAATAACACCAGACCTTGGATTGTGTCTGCAACCTCCCACTGCTCATTCTCCAGATTACTACAATTTCTGGAATGTGGAGGGGATGGGGGAGGTGCTGTTAAAATGAAAGAAAATAGCAAGATTTTATTTTTAGAACCATTGCTGAGCGATAGGTTGTATTAATAATTATAAATGCTTTTGTATTGATGGGGGATTTCTCTGCAGTGTAATTAAAAATCTGATACCTGACAGGGAGATTTAAAATACTGATCAACAAGAAAGAAGTGAGACCATTGCTAAATACTACCTCGTTAAACCTCTCCTAACTTCTTTAATGGGAATGGACTGTTGCTCATTTGCCCTCCTGGATACATTTTTTTTTTTCTTCCTTTTCTAGTTAAGCCGACAGATACGAAGTGCCACATCCATGGCGCACAAGAGATCGGCAGTGACATTAAACTGATGTGTGCATCTAAAGAAGGCACGCCTCCACTGACATATACCTGGGAAAAAATCACTGGCACCCAGAGACTTCCTGCCACAGCAACAGCAGGTATTGCAGATTGACTTTGACTTTGGGGGTAGTGTTCTGTCCCCAGCAGTGGGTACATGTTTGTATCTGTCCATATTGTAGTTTAACTGTGTTTAGAGCAGTCCTGCCTTCTGAGGATTCTTAATACTGAAGCACTGTTTATAACCTATGATAAAAATCTGTGAGCCTTTGTCTTTAAGAGGGCCCCCCCCCCCCCCTTTCCACTTTCTCTCACCATCGGGAGAGCTTGAATCCTATTCAATCTAACTTAAGTTTTCCAGGGTGCCTTATAGGTTCAAAGGACTGCCCTTCATGCTCCCCGTGTTACATGGTTCTTAGGCTCGCTGCCATTGTCCCCTGCCTCTAGCCTGTGGAGGTGTTACTTTTGGCAGCTCTCGACGAGTGTCAGTTGATCCATGCTTGCCTCTGAGTAGCTGTGTGCTCTGTGTGTTACCCCCTGAAACGGATTGGGTTTCACCTTCCCTCTTATTGCCATCTTCTATGGATAAATCAACCTCATATTCCCCTCATCCTTCCCACCTCTACAATAACTAAGTCCTGCAACACAAGAAACTCCCTTCTCCTGTCATAATTCAAGTTACCAAAGATTCTTGCCTGGGGCTTGCGTCTGAAGTGCCACAATTGTAAGTAAAAGTTTACTTGTACAATAAACAATTTCAGACTTACAGAATCTTTGTCATGAGGACTGATTGGGGGGGAAAGTTTAGCTGCCTGGATAAATAAAACACGGATGTTTTATGTGAACCAGAACAGGTAGATTTTCAGATGCATGTATGCCCGATTTTTATAACATGCATGCACATATTATAAAATTGGGAGTCTGCACACGCAAGGGGGTGCACACTAGTGCACCTTGCGCGTGCCAACACCTGCGGGCTTCCCCCGTTCCCTCCCCCTAAACTAACCTAACTTTGTCATGTTTTGCACCTGCCTGCACCGGTAGCCTGCCGGCACGCAATCCTCCAACACAGCAGCAAATGGCTGCTGTGCCGGAGGCCTTGGCCCCGCCCCCAGACCGCCCTTTTAGTAAAGCCCCGGGGCTTTATAAAATAGGCCCAGTGCGCGTAAGCCACTCTGCGCGCGTAAATCTTTTAAAATCCAGCCCTTAGTATATAGAATCCAGGGACATTCTGGTCACTTGAAACTCCCCAGCTTGCACACAGAGTGTACAACAGATCGCATTGAACAAGAAAAATAAATGCACGCTAGAGCTTCAGATTAGTCACTGAGAATACCATTGAGGGTTGGGGAAAAAGCCTTGAAAAAGTGTAATGCTATTTAGTATCCTACACAGAAACCTAGAATAGGATTGCCAGAAAAACGTATTGGTTTATCTTATTGGTTTGCACTTAAATGTTGCTTGAAATTTAAATTTGTGGAGTCACAAGGGAGAGAGATTAGAAATATCTGCAGGCCACTATCTTCTCCATCCTGTTGTACTTGAAACTACCTGCTACCACGCCACATATTGCCTATTACCGCCCCTCCAAGGAACTGCTGTGCTATAATTCCCACCCTTTATGCTGCCACTTGACAAGCAGACTCTCCCGCTCTTGGAACCCTAAAATTATGCAACGCCTGTGATCTGCACTGGTTCTGCTTCAGTTAAGCGCAAATTGCTGCCTAGCTGCAAGACTCAGACTGAGTAAGGTGGTAATTTGTAAAGGATGCACAGTTCCATAAAATTCTGAACTATAAGTCAGGAAAAATTAGTGAGATGTAGGTAATACTAGGCAAATTGCTTTATCTCTCTCGTTATGCAGCTGGAATTAGGCAATAATAGCAATAGCAGTGTTGGTTTCCCGAGCTCTTCGTGGAGTCCCACAGCAGACCTTGTAGGTGACTGCATGAATGCTTCTGATCCGCTGGGCAATTTTCAGAACTGTTAATCTTGATGCAAAGTCTGCAGGTACTTTTATCCATGGGCTTTGCCCCGGTTTTAAAAATTTTTCCCATGGGGAGAAAGTACCCAGACATCTGCACCTGCTTTTTTCTACAGGTACTTTTTTTCCGTTCACAATAATTATATAGATTTTGAAGCTACAATAAATGTGGTGTTTCCCTGACCTGTACCTTTTTAGCCAGAAAAAGGGAGGGCAGCTTTTGGATAGCCAAAGTAATTATTCTCAAACTGTTTGTTTTTGGTTTTCATTTCCTTTCCGGATTAAATATTGGCCAACTTTTTTTTTTATAATTTTGTACTGACTGAGCAGAGGTTTCTGCCCAAATTTACACTGGAGTTAGAGGAGCATCCTAGTGCTTAGAGCAGCAGGCTACAAACCAGGGTTCAAATCCAGCTGCCGCTCCATGTGATCTTGGCCAAGTCCCTTCACCCTCCTTTGCCTCAGGTACAAACTTAGATTGTGAGCCCACTGAGTACAGGGAAATGCCTAAAGTATCTGAATGTAATCCGCTTTGAAGTGCCTGAAGGGTGGAAAACCAATAAAATTCCATTTGAATGAAAAATGTTAATGTTTTTATCCTTCAATACTTAGATTTAAGCAGCGGTGTTCTTACTATGAAGAATGCTTCTCAGGAGTACTCTGGTACTTACAGATGCTCGGTTCAGAACAGAGTAGGCACTGATGAGTGCTTTCTGATGCTAAACGTTGTTCCCCGTAAGTAATTTATTTATTTATTTTTTGTGATTATAAAACTGGAAATGACTTCTGCTCAGAAATACAAAAAGATGAATGACAAACTTAGCATACTATTCTTTGCCTTTTCTCTTTAAATCTGCTAGTGAGTTTACCTTGGTATTAGAATATTTAGGCACAGTGGATCGTAAAACATCTAGATGTGATGGATAGTAGCTAGTGCCCTACATAAAATGGATGCTGTCAAGTGATATACAGTGGCTTGCAAAAATATTTGACACCCCCCCCCCCTTAAGTCAGCAGATTTGTATGAATTACAAATGACAGTTACACAGATTGTTCAACAGTATTTTTGTTGCAAACAACGTACATTTTTAGTCATTCATTAATTCTCTGCATTTTTTGTAAAATAAACTGAAAAATGCTGCTTGCATAAGTATTCAACCCCTGTACTATGGAAGCTCCAAGTCTGCACAGACAAAAGATAGTGCCATAACAATTGGCCTCTACCTGTGAATCCTTAAAACAGGTCAGCTTTCCTGGATAAGAGACGACACCCCCCCCCCCCCCCTATTGGTCAGACTATGAATCTGAAGGTAAGCTGTGAAAATGAAGACCAAAGAGCTTTCTAAAGAAATTTAAAGATAGTTATAGATATGCACAAGATGGGAAAAGGCTACAAAATCATATCCAAGTGTTTGGATATTTCAGTGAGCACTGTTGGCTCAATTGTGAGGAATGGGAAGCTGCATCATACCACCCAGATACTGCCCAGACAAGGCAATCCCTCAAAACTCAGCATCAAAGCAAGAAGTTGAATTGTGAGGGAAGCTACAGAGAGGCCAACAATCACTTTGAAGGAGGCATATAGTTCAGTGGCTGAGACTGGCGTGGAGGTGCACCAGTCAACCATAACAAGAGCTCTGCAAACAAACTGGCATGCATAGGAGGGTGGCTAGAAAGAAGCAGTTACTGAAGAAAAAGCACATCAAACCACGTCTGGAGTTTGCCAGAAAGCAAGACTGACCCAGCTCAAATATGGTCAGATGCGACAAAAATGGAGCTTTTTGGTCAAAATTTAAAACGCTGTGCATGATACAAACTTAACACAGCCCATTCATTAGCAAACACCATACCAACAGTAAAGTATGGGGGTGGCAGCATCATGTTAGACAATGCCAGAAGTTTAAGAAGTAAGATGGGAGAGTTAGTGTATAGCAGCAAATGATGAGATTGACATAATTGGCATCACAGACTTGGTGGAAGGAGGATAACCAATGGGACAGTGCTATATCGGGGTACAAATTATATCGCAATGATAGGGAGGATCAACCTGGTGGAGGTGTGGCACTTTATGTCTGGGAGAGTATAGAGTCCAACAAGATAAAGATCATACAAGAGACTAAATACTCAGTAGGAATCTATATGGGTAGAAATCCCATGTGTGTTGGGTAAGAGTATAGTAATAGGAGTATACTACCGTCCACCTGGCCAAAATGGTCAGACAGATGATGAAATGCTAAGAGAAATCAGGGAAGCAAACCAATTTGGCAGTGCAATAATAATGGGAGACTTCAATTACCCCAATATTGACTGGGTAAATGTAACATCAGGACTTGTTAGAGACATTAAAGTTCCTGAATGTAATAAATGATTGCTTCATGGAGCAATTGGTTCAGGAACCAACAAGCGAGGGAGCTATTTTAGATTTAATTGTTAGTGGAACGCAGGATTCGGTGAGAGAGGTAACGGTGGTGGGGCCACTTGGCAACAGTGATCATAACATGATCAAATTTAAACTAATAACTGAAAGGGGGACAATAAGTAAATCTGCAGCTCTAACACTAAACTTTCAAAAGGGAAATTTTGATAAAATGAGGAAAATAGTTAGAAAAAAAACTGAAAGGTGCAGCTGCAAAGGTTAAGTGTTCAACAGGCTTGGACATTGTTTAAAAATACAATCCTAGAGGCACAGTCCGTATGTATTCCACGCATGAAGAAAGGTGGAAGGAAGGCAAAATGATTACCGTCATGGTTAAAAAGTGAGGTGAAAGAGGCTATTTTAGCCAAAAAAAATCCTTCAAAAATTGGAAGAAGGATCCATCTGAAGAAAATAAGATAAAACATAAGCATTGTCAAGTTAAGTGTAAAACATTGATAAGACAGGCGAAGAGAGAATTTGAAATGAAGTTGGCCATAGAGGCAAAAAATCAAAATTGTTTTTAAATATATCCAAAGCAAGAAACCTGTGAGGGAGTTGGTTGGACCATTAGATGACCGAGGGGTTAAAGGGGCTCTTAGGGAAGATAAGGCCATTGCAGAAAGACTAAATGAATTCTTTGCTTCTGTGTTTACTAATGAGGATGTTGGGGAGATACCAGTTCCGGAGATGGTTTTCAGGGGTGATGAGTCAGACGAACTGAACGAGATCACTGTGAACCTGGAAGATGTAGTAGGCCATTATGACAAACTAAAAAGTAGCAAATCACCTGGACCGGATGGTATGCATCCTAGGGTACTGAAGGAACTAAAAAATTAAATTTGTGATCTATTAGTTAAAATTTGTAACCTATCATTAAAACCATCCATTGTACCTAAAGACTGGAGGGTGGCCAATGTAACCCCAATATTTAAAAAAGCCTCCAGGGGTGATCCGGGTAACTATAGACCAGTGAGCCTGACTTCTGTGCCGGGAAAAATAGTGGAAACTATTCTAAAGATCAAAATCATAGAGCATATAGAAGGACATGATTTAATGGAACACAGTCAACATGGATTTACCCAAGGGAAGTCTTACCTAACAAATCTGCTTCATTTTTTTGAAGGGGTTAATAAACATGTGGATATAGGTGAACCAGTAGATGTAGTGTATTTGGATTTTCAGAAGGCGTTTGACAAAGTCCCTCATTTATTTATTTAAAAACTTTTCTATACCGTCGTTTAGTGATATACCATCACAACAGTTTACATATAGGCACATGAATAAATTTGAAATAGATTTTACTTTAAACAGAGGGTGCCGAAGTTGTTCAGATACATGATTCAAAATATTATAAGCTATGTAGTGTGTATTGAAATTCCCTTTATGGGCTAACCATATATGCGATATACTGTAATTCTTTAACTTAAAAATTAAGTGTGATAACATATATGCGTTCTTTACCTTTATTTTTATCTGGTGACTTTTGCCTGTGTATAAGTCCTTTTCTAGTTTCTTATGAGAGGTTTCTTCGAAAACTAAAAAGTCATGGGATAGGAGGCGATGTCCTTTCATGGATTACAAACTGGTTAAAAGACAGGAAACAGAGAGTAGGATTAAATGGTCAATTTTCTCAGTGGGAAAAGGGTAAACAGTGGAGTGCCTCAGGGATCTTGGACCGGTGCTTTTCAATATATATATAAATGATCTGGAAAGGAATACGACGAGTGAGGTTATCAAATTTGCGGATGATACAAAATTATTCAGAGTAGTTAAATCACAAGCAGACTGTGATACATTACAGGAGGACCTTGCAAGACTGGAAGATTGGGCATCCAAATGGCAGATGAAATTTAATGTGGACAAGTACAAGGTGTTGCATATATGGAAAAATAACCTTTGCTGTAGTTACACAATATTAGGTTCCATATTAGGAGCTACCACCCAGGAAAAAGATCTAGGCATCATAGTAGATCAGTGGTTCTCAACCGGTGTGTCGCGACACACCAGTGTGTCGCCAAGCTCCGGCAGGTGTGTCGCGGCTCCCGGTGTTCCACTGCCCCGCTTGTGCTTCCCTTCTCCCTAGGGGCGGGGCCGAAGAATGAAGAGATGCTGCGCGCCAACGCCAGCGCGGCCGAAGAACGAAGAGACGCTGCGCACCAACGCCAGCGGGGCCGAAGAACAAAAAGACCTGAGCGCCGACGTCAGCGGGGCGAAGAACGAAGAGACGCTGCGCGCCGTCACCAGCGGCGGGGCCGAAGAAGGAAGAGACGCTGCGCGCCGCCGGCAGCTGAAGAGCAGAGAGACCTGTGCGTCACCAGTGGCGGGGCCGAAGAACAAAGAGATGCTGCGCGCCGCTGCCGGTGGCTGAAGAGCGGAGAGACCATGCACACTGCGGGAGGCGGCTGGAGAGACGTTGCGTACCGCGGGAGGTCAGGCCAGAGGTGGCTGAGAAGTGGAGGCCAAACAATGAGAAGAGGCTCCATGTGAGCTTGTGTGCTTGTGGTAGAATGGGTGCCTGGGTGCATGAGTGAGAGCTTGTGTGCGTGTGTGTGTGTGTGGTAGAATGGGTGCCTGGGTGCATGAGTAAGAGCTTGTGTGTGTGTGTGGTAGAATGGGTGCCTGGGTGCATGAGTGAGAGCTTGTGTGCCTGTTGTAGAATGGGTGCATGAGTGAGAGCTTGTGTGTGTGTGTGTGTGGTAGAATGGGTGCATGAGTAAGAGCTTGTGTGTGTGTGTGTGTGTGTGTGTGGTAGAATGGGTGCCTGGGTGCATGAGGGAGAGCTTGTGTGTGTGTGTGTGTGGTAGAATGGGTGCCTGGGTGCATGAGGGAGAGCTTGTGTGCCTGTTGTAGAATGGGTGCCTGGGTGCATGAGTGACAGCTTGTGTGCCTGTTGTAGAATGGGTGCATGAGTAAGAGCTTGTGTGTGTGTGTGTGTGTGTGTGTGGTAGAATGGGTGCCTGGGTGCATGAGGGAGAGCTTGTGTGTGTGTGTGTGTGGTAGAATGGGTGCCTGGGTGCGTGAGTGAGAGCTTGTGTGTGTGTGGTAGAATGGGTGCCTGGGTGCATGAGTGACAGCTTGTGTGCCTGTTGTAGAATGGGTGCATGAGTGAGAGCTTGTGTGTGTGTGTGTGTGTGTGTGTGTGTGTGGTAGAATGGGTGCCTGGGTGCATGAGTGAGAGCTTGTGTGTGTGTGTGTGTGTGTGGTAGAATGGGTGCCTGGGTGCATGAGTGAGAGCTTGTGTGTGTGTGTGGTAGAATGGGTGCATGAGTAAGAGCTTGTGTGTGTGTGTGGTAGAATGGGTGCCTGGGTGCATGAGGGAGAGCTTGTGTGCCTGTGGTAGAATGGGTGCCTGGGTGCGTGAGTGAGAGCTTGTGTGTGTGTGTGTGTGTGTGTGTGGTAGAATGGGTGCCTGGGTGCATGAGTGACAGCTTGTGTGCCTGTTGTAGAATGGGTGCATGAGTGAGAGCTTGTGTGCCTGTTGTAGAATGGGTGCATGAGTGAGAGCTTGTGTGCCTGTTGTAGAATGGGTGCATGAGTGAGAGCTTGTGTGCCTGTTGTAGAATGGGTGCATGAGTGAGAGCTTGTGTGCCTGTTGTAGAATGGGGGTGCATGAGTGGGAGCTTTGTGTGTGTGTGTGTTGGAATGCATGCCTGGGTGCGTGAGTGGCAGCTTTGTGTGTGTGTTAGAATGCATGCCTGGTTGCATGAGTGGCAGTGTGTGTGTGTATGTGGTAGAATGGGTGCTTGGGTGCATGAGTGAGAGCTTGTGTGTGTGTGTGGTAGAATGGGTGCCTGGGTGCATGAGTGACAGCTTGTGTGCCTGTTGTAGAATGGGTGCATGAGTGAGAGCTTGTGTGCCTGTTGTAGAATGGGTGCATGAGTGAGAGCTTGTGTGCCTGTTGTAGAATGGGTGCATGAGTGAGAGCTTGTGTGCCTGTTGTAGAATGGGTGCATGAGTGAGAGCTTGTGTGCCTGTTGTAGAATGGGTGCATGAGTGAGAGCTTGTGTGCCTGTTGTAGAATGGGTGCATGAGTGAGAGCTTGTGTGCCTGTTGTAGAATGGGTGCATGAGTGAGAGCTTGTGTGCCTGTTGTAGAATGGGGGTGCATGAGTGGGAGCTTTGTGTGTGTGTGTTAGAATGCATGCCTGGGTGCGTGAGTGGCAGCTTTGTGTGTGTGTGTGTTGGAATGCATGCCTGGGTGCGTGAGTGGCAGCTTTGTGTGTGTGTTAGAATGCATGCCTGGTTGCATGAGTGGCAGTGTGTGTGTGTATGTGGTAGAATGGGTGCTTGGGTGCATGAGTGAGAGCTTGTGTGTGTGGTACAATGGGTGCATAAGTGCCAGTGTGTGTGGTTGTAAGTGACAGAGTATGTGTGAGCTTGTATGTAAGTGACAGCATGTGTGTGAATGAGAGAGACTGGTCAGGGAGGTGACTGGTGTGTGTGTGTGTGAGAGACAGAGACTGGTCAGGGAGGTGACTGGTGTGTGTGTGAGGAAGAGATACTAGTTAGGGAAGTTACTGGTCTGTGTGAGACAGAGACTGGTTGTGACTGGTTGTGGGCCCTAAGGAAGAGGACTGTGAGGACAGAGCTTCAGCAGCCACTGCTGCTTCTGGTGAGTGCTATTGGTCTGCAAGGGAAAGGAGTAGGAGAGTTGCTAGAGAGGGTAAGTAAAGGTGGCTTTTTAAGTTTATTTTTCTTGATTGATTGCCATTTTAATTATTGGGTGTTATGTGATGTGTCTGCTGTTTTGAAATATTTTGATATTTAGACAATTTTTAATAATTTTTATGAGTTTTTAATTGTTGGATGTTATTCTGTTCATCAGCTGTTTTGTAACATTTATTAGTATAGTTTTACAATTATTTCTAAGTGGGTATCTATAGCAGCTTGGCTTGCTCTGTTTTCCCAATAGGAGGTGTATTAGTGTTTAGGGCCTGGTTAATTACTGTCTTTTCATAAGGAGGGGTATTGTGTTTGCCAGTAAAGAGAGTTTGCTTTGCTTTTACTGAGGTGTCATCAGATCCAGAATATCTTTTTTTTGTATGGTGAGCCGTACGGGTAATGCCCTAGTTCTGCTCTGCACCCATTTTTGGGGGTCGACGTGGTTCCTGAGGATGCAGAATGTATATTTACATTTTGTCCCGTGATGGTCACATGTTCAGTGTGTCACGCATGTGAGAACCATCTGTCAGGTGTGTCCCGGCCGAAAAAAGGTTGAGAACCACTGTAGTAGATAATACTTTAAAATCGTCGGCTCAGTGTGTTGCAGCAGTCAAAAAAGCAAACAGAATGTTAGGAATTATTAGGAAGGGAATGGTTAATAAAACGGAAAATGTCATAATGCTTCTATATCGCTCCATGGTGAGACAGCACCTTGAATACTGTGTACAATTCTGATCGCCGCATCTCAAAAAAGATATAGTTGCGATGGAGTAGGTACAGAGAAGGGCAACCAAAATGTTAAAGGGGATGGAACAGCTCCCCTATGAGGAAAGGCTGAAGAGGTTACGGCTGTTCAGCTTGGAGAAGAGACGGCTGAGGGGGGGGATATGATAGAGGTCTTTAAGATCATGAGAGGTCTTGAACAAGTAGATGTGACTCTGTTATTTACACTTTTGAATAATAGAAGGACTAGGGGGCATTCCATGAAGTTAGCAAGTGGCACATTTAAGACTAATCGTAGAAAATTATTTTTCACTCAACGCTGCTTAAAACTCTGGAATTTGTTGCCAGAGGATGTGGTTAGTGTAGTTGGGTTCAAAAAATGTTTGGATAAGTACTTGGAGGAGGTCCATTAATGGCTATTAATCAAGTTTACTTAGGGAATAGCCACTGTTATTAATTTCATCAGTAGCATGGAATCTTCTTAGTGTTTGGGTAATTGCCAGGTTCTTGTGGCCTGGTTTGGCCTC
Source organism: Rhinatrema bivittatum (assembly GCF_901001135.1). Classification (NCBI taxonomy): domain Eukaryota; kingdom Metazoa; phylum Chordata; class Amphibia; order Gymnophiona; family Rhinatrematidae; genus Rhinatrema; species Rhinatrema bivittatum. The sequence continues at coordinate 24,438,098 of NC_042629.1, forward strand.
TGTTGGAAACAGGATGCTGGGCTTGATGGACCCTTGGTCTGACCCAGCATGGCAATTTCTTATGTTCTTATGCTCTTATGTTGTGGGAATGCTTTTCCTCAGCGGGGACTGGCATCTTGTTAAATAAAATTGAAAGACAAATGGATGGTGCAATATACAGGGAGATACTGCAAGATAACCTGCCGTCTGCTAAACCAAAACTTCAGCAGGACAATGATCCCAAACAAGCTCAAAACAATACAGAAATGGTTAAACAACAAAAAGGTAAATTTTTTACAATGGTCATGTCAAAGTCCAGATCTCAGTCCAATTGAGAATCTGTGGCACTATTTGAAAATTGCAGTCCATAATCATCATCCAACCAATCTAGAGCAAATCTGCCAGAAAGAATGGGCAACAATCACTTCCAAACAGTATGCAAAGCTAGTATAAACTTACCCCAATAAACTTAAAGCTTAGTTGGTTCTACTAAGTACTAGTCTGAAGGGGTTGAATACTTATGCAAGCAGCGTTTTTCAGTATTTTATTTAAAAAAACTGCAGAGAAATAATGAATTGTGACTTTGAAAATTTGTTGAAAACCAGTATGCTTTTAAAGTAAACATTCTATCTGGAATAATCTGTATAAGTATCATTTGTAATCCACACATCTGCCCCCTTTTTAAGGGGGGTCAAATACTTGCAAACCACTGTATATTAATCTGTTATGCTTAAAATAAATAAAAGCCTGCTTTTGCTTAAATACACATCAGAGAAACAGTTAAGTGCATTGCTTAAGCATAAATGAGTATTGAAGTACCAAATCTTGTTGTATTCAGAAAAAAGTTAAGCTATTTTGTTTGCTCAGTATTGCTGGGCTCAGAGAAAGTTAGTGTCTTGTTTAGAAGGGAAGTCTCACTAACAAGCAGAAAAGTTGCAAATGTGATAGAAACTGCTTTTAGCATATTACAATGAAATCCTATTGTAAATGCATGTGCCTTCTTATTGGGACCCTTCCTGCAGACCAAAGATAAGGAAATGCTTTGAACTCTCATAGTTAAAGATACTCTTTCTGTTAGAAGCAGTTGTCAGAGAATGAGGAACTACATTTTCTCTAGTAAAAGCAGACATGTAGCCTCTGGGGACCCTGTTCTGTCCTTTCAGAGTTGGCCCACTTGTAACAGACAACAAAAAAAAGAGCCATGTATGTGTTAGTAAGATCTTGCTGATACTCTATAAAAGTAAGCCAGAGGAAGGAATGCAGAACAGATGGAAGAGACTTTGAACCGACATCGAGCTCTCATCTCTGGAGAGACACCACCTTACTCTCGGTGGAAAACAACCAGAGTTGCTGTGCTTGCTTGAAGTGGGGACAAGTGAGAAACTGGAATTCATCTGATTGCTTGCAGATGCAACCACCAAAGGCATATCCTTCTAATGTCCTCTGTTTTGTTTCTTTCTCTTTTCAGACCATTCTCATAAGTGGTCTTGTATAATCAGTGTGCTTATCAGAATTATTGCTTTTGTTTATATTGCAGTTATAACCATTGCTTTTTATTATTGCTTTTACCAAAATGTGTATGTATGTACACATATACACACATTTGTAAGATGTCGCGTTTTAAGAAAACATGAGTGATCAGACAAAACACATCTGTTATTTCTAACTTTTAAAATTAAAACTATCATCACAGAATAGAGAAATAATAAAATGGTCTTGTTCAAAAGTTTACATCCCTTGAATGTTTGGGCTGATAATGTATACTCAAGTTGACACACAGGTTGAGATGGTAGATATCCATACCTGTACCTTGTTTGCTTGCAGTTAGTGTCTGTATAAATAGTCAATTAGTTTCTTAGCTTTTGAGAAACCCTTGTGCATTTCATCCAGGGCTGCACTTACTTTGATTACTGAAGCATAGGGAAAGCAAAAGAACTGTCAAAAGATTTGAGCAAAAGTAGTTCATCTTTATAAATCAGGAAAAGGATATAAAAGATATCCAAAGATTTGAAAATGCTAGTCAGTACTGTTCAAACTCTGATCAAGAAGTAGAAAATTATGGGTTCTGTTAATACCAAGCCATGGTCAGGTAAACCAACAAAGAAACTGCCAGAAAAACTTGTTGGGATGCAGAGAGAAACCCACAAGCATCTTCTACTGAAAATACAGGCTTCTCTGAAACTGGTATGGGTGTTTCAGCATGCACAATAAGGAGATACTAGAACAAAAATAGGCTGCATGGTAGAGTTGCCAGAAAAAAAGCCATTGCTGCACCAATGCCACAAAACAGCCCACTTACAATATGCCAAACAGCACATAGAGAAACCTCCAAAATTCTAGAAGAAAATAATTTGGAGAGATGAGATTAAAATTGAATTTTATGGTCACAACCATAAACGCTATGTTCCTATTCGCACCCCAGATTAGTCCAGACAAATAGGTTTTGCATCCCTACAAGCAAATGGAGGCAGAGAACTAAAAACATTGAGGTACTGCTACATAAGTGCCACCTGCAGTCCCCTCAGTATTCTGTCCAGTAGATGGTAGAGGTGCGAACCTGCAGTTAAGAAGAAAAAAAAAAATTAAGACTCCACCTGAGGTGTTAAACTTATTTGTGCGCCATCCCTCAGGTTGAGCCGGGCGAGTGGGGGTTTTGCAGTTCCTGATTAGCTTTAGCCCACAGCAGAGCCAGGGGTCCTGGTCCCCTCTTAGCCCCTGAAGGCTCATCCTCGGAGGTGTTGCCAACAGCAGGAAAGTATTCCTTTTTTTGCTTGAATTTCTTCCTTTCCTGTGGCTGCTGTTTCTTTAAAAAAAAAAAAATAAAAAAAAGTTACATTTTTCTTTCAGCATCAACGGCTTGGTCTGTTTCTGGTTTAATCAACTGGGCAGGCCCGGGCTGGGAAAGGAGCAGTGTAGCTCCTCTGTTTGTGGCTTTAGGCTGCTCGGAAAGCCAGAGGCTGAGTTGGGCCGTGTTCTCCTCTCCTGGGTGCCATGATCACATGGCTTCTGTTCCTCTGCAGCCCGGCCCGTAGAGACGAGATGGCTCCAACAGCGATTTCCCAGGGTGGGAAAGCTTTGGTTTGCTCAGTGTGCCAGAAGCTTCATTGGGCAGTGTTCCCTCCCTCTTCTCCTGCGCACCATGATCATGTGGCTTCTGTTCCTCTGCAGCAGGCCCGGCCATGTGGAGACAAGATGGCACGGACAGCGGTTTCGGAATACGAGAAACCGCTGTCAGGCCAGCGGCCTAGCTTGGGGCAGCTGAATGCAGAAGCATTATGCCACGAATCATTTCTGGAGGGGAGAGACCCTCCAGAGGGAACAAGGCTGGTAGGAGAGCCACAGGTTCCCAAAGCCCTGTCAGAATCAATACTAGGAGTCTAAACAGCCTGTCAGGCAGGCGAAGAGCTACAGCTCAGAAGGTGACAGACTCCCAGGAACTCCCTTCCCCCTTATGATCGGCGATCCAGTTGTGGGAGGAGATGTGAGCTCTGGGCTAGACAGGGGAGAGGGTGACATGGAATTTTCCTCAGACTGTCTTGCTTATGCATAAGGCCTTTTTAACCAGGAAAAGCACTGGCTATAAAAACATTTGTCAGCCATCTCATCCTGCTGCAAAGAGGCTGAGGGGTTCCTTGGACAGGGGATCAGGAGACCTCCTTCACCAGCTGGGCCTGAACTATCCTGAGAGGCCTGGCGGCTCAGATGATTCGGACCTGGATGTCCTAGAAAATGTTCTTGAGGTGGATCACAATGACCCAGCAGATCTCAAGGCGGCTGTCAATCAGGACAGGGATAAGGACATGGCTGACCCGTAAGAGGTCCTGATAATGGAGAGAGGTGACCCATGGGTGCTTCATCTGCTCCGTAAGGAGAAGTTGAGGCCCCTTATTTCCCATGTTCAGAAGGAACTGGGTATTAGAGTGGTCCAGGAGAAGTCTGACAATGAAGGGGTGGATCCGTTGTTGGTTGGACTCTGGGGGCCACCAAAAGCTTTTCCTCTACTTCTCCCTTAAAGGGATCAAGAAGCTGGTGAACCAGGAATAGTGGCTAGAGCCATAGCAAAGTTGTATCCCCTCACGGAGGATATCCTGTAGCTGCTGGTATTGCTGAAGGTGGATGCTTTAGTCTCTGTTGGCACTAATAAGACCATTCTGGTTGTGAATATGACTGCGTTAAAGGATGCATAAGACCTTAAGCTAGAAATTCATTGGGAGAGGGTGTTTGAAGTTTTGGCACTGAGCCTGCAAGTGACTATCTGTGGAAGTATGGTGCAGAGGGCCTGTTTATGCTGAGTCCAGAAGTTTCAGGAGAAGTCTTCAACAGATGCTGGTGTTAATAGCCAGGATTGTATACGTGGCTGATGCATTTTATGACTTCAGCCAGGAATATGATCATAGCGGTCTCAGTGCGACATCTGCTGTGGTTGCGGAATTGGTCAGCTATGTGGTCCAAGTCTCAGCTCTGAAATCTTTCCTTTAAAGGAAGGAAAATTGTTCAGGGTGGACCTGAAATAGTTGAAGGTTTTCAGGGAGTCTCAAGGAAATAAGCTGCTGAAGGATAACATGACAGTCTCTAGGTTTTGGGAGGTGCAACAGTTTTTGTCCCAGTAAGGGTTCTGCACTGTCTTTGGGCAGAACCAGGGGTCCAGTAGGCAGCGGTCCTTTTGAGGCACTCATAGACTTCCCTGTGAAGGCTCCAATCAGGGGGTCGGCAGCAGTAAGGCTTCATAATGAAGCCAGGCTGGTCCATTCTCTTGAGATGGCGGTGGAAGGCCATCTATCACTGTCTTACGAAGAGTGGACCAGGATTACCTCTGATCAATGGGTCCTAGAGGTAATAAGGGACGGCTATGCTTTAGGAATTTTTTGCCCCATCGCGGAAGCTTTCGTGGTGTCTCATTGCAGGGTCCGAGGCAAGCAAGCAGTAATTCAGGACACGTGTCGCCTTCAGTTGCTGGCATGATAGTACTGGTGGCAGCCAGGGAGCGTGGTCGTGGGAGGTACTCTATTTACTGTGTTGTGCCAAAAAAAAAAAAGGAAGGAGCCTTTCATTCCATCCTCAATCTGCAAAAGGTGAAATGTGATACTGCAAGTTCCCTGTTTTTTTCCCTATGGCATCGTTGCAGACAGTGATCACAGCAGTTCAACATGTGGAGTTTTATTGGCCTCACTGGACTTGATGGAAGCCTATCTGCACATACCCCAGAACCATAACACGAAGAAACTTTGTTCTTCACGAATGGGTAACTTTTTTTTTTTTTTTTTTTTTTCCCCCAGTTTTGGGTCCTTCTGTTTCGTTTGGCCACTGCACCTTGCATGTTCACAAAGGTGATGGTGATGGAGGCAGCGACTCTCCGCAGGGAAGGGATCCTAGTTTATACTTATCTGGAAGACTGGCTCCTCTGAGGGAAATCAGAGGAGGTATGCTAGCAGTCTGTGCCCATGGTAATGGATATGTTGCGGTCCTTGAGCTGGGTGGCGAATTTGGCGAAGTCACCTGATCCTCACCCAGATGCTGGAATACTTGGGGGCAAAGTTCGATAGTCAACTCGACAGTTTCTCATCTCTGAGAAGATTCAGAAATTAAAATCCCAAGTGGTGCAGATTTTGCGGATGCTAGTGCCCAGGCCTTGGGATTATCTTTAGGTCCTGGGTTCAATGGCATCTACATTGAATTTGATACCATGGGCTTTTGACCACATGCGCCCTCTACAGGGGATGTTGCTGTCACGATGGAATCTGTTTTTGGAAGAGTTTCATCTGCCTTTATTGTTGCAGGCTATTTCCAGGTCCAGTCTCTTGTGGCTGTGTCAGCCCAGTTTGGAGAAGGAGATGGGTCTGGAGGTTCTGGACTGGATTATAAGTATTACAGATACCAATCTCGAGGGTTGGGGGGGGGGGTGATCTGTTAAGAACAGATGGCACAAGAACTGTGGTCGCCAATGGAAGCATCCTGGTCTATCAATCGCTTGGAAATGAGAATAGTGTGCAGGGTGTTGGTGGAATTTCTTCCACAAGTCTGAGGTCAAATGGTCCGCGTTTTCGGACAATGCAACAACGGTGACTTATATCAATCGGCAAGGGGGAACGAAGAGTTGCACGGTTGCCCAAGGAGCCCAGGACATTTTTGCCAGGGTAGAACAACATTTGCCGGGGATAGCCACTTCACATGTTGCGTGAGTGAATAATGTGCATGTGGACTATCTCAGCGGCAACGGTTGGTCCCAGGACAATGGAAGCTGTCATAGGAGGCCTCTGGCCTTATCCAATCTCGTTGAGGCAGTCCTCATCTGGATCTGATGTCAAGGAGCAACACCAAGGCAGCAAGTTTCTTAATCTGCAGCCAAGGGCATAGACGCTCTGGTTCTTCCATGGCCAACAAGGTATCCTGCTGTACGTGTTCCCTCAGTGACTGTTAATAGGTCGAGTGTTTAGGCGCATCGAGAGGCATCTGGGCCAGGTGGTATTGGTGGTGCCAGAAAGGCTGCATCATCCGTGGTTTGCAGATTTGGTTCAGCACTCAATTGACAGGTCCCTGAGATTGGCTCATTTGCAAGGGCTGTAAAGGCAATGTCCTATTTTCTCGGATCAGGCGGATCACTTTTGTCTTGCGACTTGACATTTGAGAGCAAGCACTTGTGACGACAAGGATATGCTCAGCCTGTGATTTTCAAGGGCTTGGTTTTCAATTCCTTGTGGGTTCAGGTGACAGCCGTGGGGTATCTGAGGTATACTCTGGGGAAAAAGTCATTGGCCTCACATCTGGATGTTGAGATTTTTGAAGGGGGTTGAGCATCTGGCTGCCGGTGCATAGATTGGGTCCTGTGTGGAGTTTAAATTTGGTCATGTGGGTGCTTTTGTGGCCCTCTATTTTTGAGCCGTTGAGGAAGGTGGTGTTAAAGGACCTCATGCTGAAGGTATTTTTGGTGGCGATTTGTTGTTCAGAAGGATCTTGGAGCTGCAGGCTTTGTCTTGTAGAGAACCATTTCTGAAGATTTCAGATGAGGTGTCTTTGCGAATGGTACTCTCGTTCCTATCTAAGGTGGCATCTTCATTTCACCTGAATCAGATTGGGGAGCTCCTGCCTTCCTGAATTGGTCTGCTGAGTCACCAGAGGCAAAGGTCACAAACTGTTTTCAGCGGTCGGATCATTTGTTCATATTATTTGGAGGTGCCAGAAATGATTGAAAAAGCCTCCAAGGGCACAATAGTGTGTTGGTTAAAGGAAGCTATAGTTTTGGCCTACCTTTGTAAGAGGAGAAGAATTCCAGAGGTGTTGCGTACGCACTCTACTAGTACAAGCAGCGTCATGGGTCAAGTGTCAGTGTTTCCGCAGGAGATTTGTAGAGCAGGTGATATGGTCTTCTCTTCACCCTTTATCTTGCCATTACGGTCTTTTGCCGGCCCACCCAGTGTAGGGGTGCTTTGGTACATTCCACTTGTCTGGACTGATCTGGGGTATGAACAGAAAAGGAAAATTGGTCTTACCTGCTAATTTTCATTCCTGAAGTACCACAGATCAATCCAGAGACCAGCCCTTTAATGTTCTCAAGACTGTTACGGCAAGTCTGTGTTCTGGCATGCTTACTGGAAAGTACTGTCAGAATGTATATATACAGAACCTAAGAAGTTTTGTCAGATTGTGGTTTAGCCCCTTGTGTTGAGTTGTGTTTTTTCTGTTTGGGGGGCTCCAACCTTTTGGGTTTGGCTTTCGCCCTTGTTTAAAGAGTTGTTAATCTGTAGTTGGCTTGGGTGCAGGTCAACACTGAGGGACTGCAGATGGCTTTCTTGGTTATGTAGCAGTACCTCAGTTTTTATTTCTCTGCCTTCATCTGCTGGTAGGGATGCAAAACCCACTTGTCTGGACTGATCTGTGGTACTTCTGGAATGAAAATTAGCAGGTAGGAACCTATTTTCCTATGAGAAGCACACTATTCTACAGTGAAGCATGGAGGTGGATCTCTGCTGTTTTTGGGGGTGTGAGTTAGTGGTACAGAGAATTTAGTCAGAATTGATGGCAGAATGAATGTGGCATCTTACCAGAAAATATTGGCGGAGAATTTGCATTCATCAGCCAAGAAGCTGTGCATGGGGTGCACTTGGACTTTCCAACATGCCAGTCTGAAACAGAAGGCCAAATCGACCCTTCAGTGGCTGCAGCAGAAAAAAGTGAAGGTTCTGGAGTGGCGCTGACCTCAACATCATTGAGCCACTTTGTGGAGAACTCGAGCATGCCCTTCATTTTACAGGCTCTGGAGACTTGTTGCCAAGTATGGGCAGCTTTGCCAATAAAGGACCTCATTCACAACTATCTCCAACTGCAAGCTGTCATTGATGCAAAAGAGGGAAGTAAATATTAAGAACTAAGAGTGTGCAAACTTTTAAACGGGACCATTTTATTTCCTTTATTGCTATGGTTTGTTTAATGACTGCTGTTCTGTGATGCATAATAGTTTAATTTGAAATGCATTTTGTCTGATCACTCCTGTTTTCTTAAAATGTTACACAGTTACAAATTCTGCCAGGGGTATGTGAACTTATGAGCACAACTTATGGGGTATAGATATAATTGTATGTTTTTATTTCCACGAAGCAACAAGCAGCATTAAAAGTGTACAGGGAAATATTTTACTACAACCTTCATTTTCTGGGTGGTGATAATCCCCACCCTGCTCTAGTTCAGTACCTCGAGGCTCCTTCTCCATAGTTTAGTTTAGAGTGTCTTAACGTCTGATAAAAGAATTCTTGGTTATCAGCATGTTTTCCTTCTAAAGTCCATTGGCTGCTATAGCTAGATGTGAGTCCAAAGCATCTAATCATTCTAAATACCGAATGTCAGTTTTTTGTTTAATCATAACAAACTTTTACTTCCACATTGGTCTATTATGGCTCGGAACTTTTGGTAATGAGCTGAAATGTGACTGTGACTGTGACAGTATTAAGTTTCTTATGAACACTTTAAAAGGAGTGCTGGTTTTTCATTGTTTGAGCCTCGAAGAGATGGCCCTAATTTTTGTGTGCTACTGGAGAAGGGACTTCAGAGTTCCTGGCTTGCCTGTGAAGCTAAATGTCCTAGCGCACTGGATGTTCTAAGAAGCACTGAGAATCTGCCTTACTTGAGCACATCCTGTCACCTAAGAATGTCAGTAGACAACACCAGAAGCAAAAGAATGCTATCTCAGTCCATGGATGTATTTTTGATTCCGTACCAGGAATCTTTTCAGGCATTGAGATTATCCAATAAGTAAATGATGTACATAACTTATTCTATAGGGGAAAAAAAGCATAATATATTGAAAACTTATGAAATCATTTTGACACATTCAAAAAAAGGACAATAGGAATTGGAGGGCTAACTGCACCTTTATTGGAAGTGACAAATGACTAGCATTAACTCTGTTAAAGCAGCTTTGCATTTTTAACACCTGAATTCTGGGTCCCAGTTTGCATGTGCTCAGTATCCTAGAGGAGATTCAATCTAAACTTTGTTGTCTATTGCTTACTGGACAATATAGAGATTGCTCAGTTCTTGCTTTGCTTGCTATGCAATAGTGAAAAGATTAAAAAAATAAAATAACCACATTAAAAATTCAAACCTCTAGGTAAATATTGAAGTCAGATATTTGCACAAAATGGTTTGGAGTATACAGAGACCATTTGAGTTAGCTCTGTGATACCATGTACTTCATTTTAAAACCTTGTCATTTGCTCTCCTAGCTTCCAACACAGCTGGTGCAATTGCTGGAGCTGTGATAGGAACCCTGCTGGGTCTGGTGTTGCTCAGTGTCCTCATTTTTTGCTGCTGTAGAAAGCAAAAGGAGAAAAAATATGAAAAAGAAGTTCCACATGAGATCAGGTAAAAACATCAACTGCATTATTTATTTTTTTTCCTACTGACACGACTGTCTTTGGGGTCTGGGTTTGTTTGGGGGTTTTTTTCCACTTTTCTGGGGCTGTAGTTTGAGGTACATACTGAGTCAAGGCTTTATGAACTGTCTTGTCACAACTATTTCTCCAAAAAGATATACTAATATGACAAATGGTTGTTCTAGTCTGTGAAATGTTGAACAAGGTTATTTTGTTAAAGAGATTTTCCTATTTAAAATGCAATTTCATTACTTGTTGATCTCTATGAAGCCTCCATTGAAATTTTTCAGGTAATTGTGATGTACTGCAAGATAATTTCATTTTGAGTTTTAAATTGTAGGGAGGATGTGGCTCCTCCAAAGAGCCGTACTTCAACAGTTCACAGTTACATTGGCAGCAATCGCTCCTCTCTGGGGTCGATGTCTCCCTCTAACATGGAAGGATATAGCAAGACGCTGTACAACAAGGTACCAGCTGAAGAGTTGGAAAGACCTCCCAGTCATGCACCAGCAAAGGTAGCTGCTCCTAATCTCAGTCGCATGGGAGCTGTCCCAGTGATGATTCCAGCTCAAAGCAAGGATGGTTCAATTGTGTAGATTACTTTTAGATGGTAAATGCTGGTGGTATCTGTGTTCTGTTGAACTGGAATCAAACACTATATAACAAGTATGTAACACTAACATTGCACCTGGAGACCTGTAAATAGACTTTTTCTGATCTGCTTTGTTATAAATCAGCTTTCTGTTCAGCTTTTGGTGCTCTAAGTAGACCATTTTTGCCGGAGTTCATGGACATCTCTGAATTACAAGTTGTCTGGAGTTATTGAGCAGAGTGGGGTCCTAAACAGCTCAGTACTGCATTAGCCTGACATTGAGCTTTTGAAGCAGGTGAACTTTGTGGTAATGATGGTTTTACTGTACTCTAGGAAGATGTTCTAGCTAGCCCAAAACTAGTTCACATGATAGCACATGGAGGGAGAGGCTTTAGGATCTCGCACAGTAACTGTACTGTTCATGTTATCCATAATACGCATGTTCTATTATAGAACCATGCCCATTTTTTTCAGTCTATTGATGTCAGAATCCAAAGTTTGTAACTCTAGAGAATAAAATGCTAGTTTAAAAAAAAAAAAAAAAAAAAAAACTGGCTTCATTGATTCTGGCATCAAGTGGGGACCTAGGCAGGCAAATACCGAGTTTGTTACATATGGAAGAAGTTGAGCAATATTGATAGCTCCCTACTGACATTGTGCAACCAACTCCTGCATGGAGTAGAGAGAGAATGATTCCTACTTTTTGTGGTGAGAGGATGACGACATGTAACCAGTAAGCTTTACCTAGAAGTATATGTGAAGCTTTCTCTGCTGATCTAGGCTACTTCTAGAGTTCAGAAAAAGAATACCTACACATTGAAGGGATGCATGTTCATTCCAAATACAGTACTGCAGCTTTGTCTCAACTCTGATTTAATTGCTGTAACTCTGTAAATGACCACAGTATGCCTTGTCAGCAACGTATGAAGGATAACACTAGCAATAGTTTTGAATTATACATGACCTCTCAGCATTTCAATTACATTCCTTTACATACATGGCAAAAAGGTGGTTTAGCCTTCCTAAACAATTGCTGTAATTTTGTAAATGACCACAGTATGCCTTGTCAGCAACGTATGGAGGATGACACTAGCAATAGTTTCTCAATATACATGATCCCTCAGCATTTCAATTGCATTTTTTTTTTTTTTTTTACATATATGGCAAAAAGGAGGTTTGTAATTTAGCCTTCCTGAACATTATCTAGAGAGACTAGTATGAAGTTTTGATCTAGAAGGAGGTAATTTAAAAGCTGGATATCTCCTCAGCAAATGCTGAATATAAAATAACATACCTCATTGATCCATCTGTTGGTGTGAGAACTTCATCAGTCAGACCTCTAGGTGCCTTTTTTGATAATGATTTATACTGGATTGTAGTTTGATTTTGATATTTCTGGTGCATAAACTAACTTTTTGGTAAAGAATTGCGATAATTTGTAAAATACAATTGATCTAATTTTTATTCCTCACATAAAGCAGCCTCTACCACACTCGGAACATCAGAAAAATTATAAAATGACTTTCATTGATTAGTGAATTCATTATTTATTTAACAAATGTTCAGTTATGATTTCACAGCCATATAAAATAGTTTTTCAAATGTTTGCTTGAAATGTTGAAAGCTTATCTAAGTTTTGTCCATTTTGTCTACTTTTCTCTCTTGATTATTGAATACTTTAAAATGCAACTGTCATCTTTTGTAATCCTCTGCTTGCTAATTAATCATTTGGGGATGTCATCATCACAGTCCAGTAGAGGAAGTGTGGCTGTATGCCAAGTATTTTGAATCAAAAATGGAGCAGAAAACCATCTTTAGCAGCAGTGCTTCACCTTTATTGCAGAGTTGGGAAGGTTGCGGATCATGGAAATAATCTGTTGGGGCTGTGTGCTCTAAATAAAAAAAAAAATCTGAAAACTCTTCTCCAGTCCAAGCGAATGTGCTGTGGCACTGTCTGGCAAGAGCACAGCAACCACCAGTCCAACACATCGAGCAGAGGGTACAAAAGAAGCAGTCTCAGCTTCCCTTTTTCTTTTCTCAGATGCACATCGTATCCAAATGGGAAACAACGTTGATGTTCTGAGTCTTATTTTTTGAAACATTTCATTTGATTGCTAATTGTGTAAATTCTTGCATAGGGCACTGCTGCTGTGGATGGTGGTATCTTGTTAAATCTGTTAAACATTGCTTTTCCTGTCTTTGTGTGGTACAGACCTTGACATTTGGACTTCAGGATTCCCGGTACTTGATTTGTCTTGTTTCATTAATGGAAATTATATAATGTCAAAACTTTTATAACTGCTCTAATACCTTAGGGCAGATCAAACTTTAAAGAAATAACGCAAGCACAATACTGGCATATGAACCTTACAGTTAAGTGAAAATATGTACATATTTTTCTTTGAAAATAAATTGTCAAGCTCTGTAACAATAGCAATCTGAAGTTTCTCCTGCTAAACTATCTGGAGATAGATGTTGTGTGTTTGAGTTGTATTGTCATAAGTTCATTTCTGTAGATGTATTTAAAAATCTTTCTAAAATAAACATGACCTGAATTTTTTTTTTGGTGCAGTCAAGTGACTGCAGATAAGGATAGCATTAAGCTAGAGTTTCTTTTGTTACAAAGGTGAACCGTGATTATCAAACTCTTCCTTGTGCACAGCAGCAAGGGATTTGACAAACTAGCCTGGTTTTCCTTTTGTTAATGGCACGTGTTTACTTATGAAATCTGCCTATTTAAATTAAATATCTACCAGGGCTGCTGAGTGTAGGCACAGTGAACTTGCAACCTCACGCTTTTTTTTTTTTTATTTTTCTATACATCAACTTTGTGACTTTGTCATGGTAGCTCCTCGTATGATGTGGATGAGGCTCCATGCCAGCCTTCCTTTTGAAAGACAACAGGGGAAGCTCTTAGCATTGAGGAAGCAAGGTGGACTTCTGTAAATGCTCTAAAAATTGTGGGAATTTCCTAGGTTTTTCTCTGAGCCCCCATTACCTTTTGCTGGAAGGAAGGACTGAATTGTAGTTGGATAGAAGTTCCCCAGGATTTAATATTGCTGAACGTCTGTATTTTATGTGGCTAGACATTTGGTGATTTTGTTTAACCCAAAAAGACTTGTATGCATTTGAACTAAGTTTTCAGATTTCTAGGAGTACCATTTGTAAGATTTCTTGTAGTTTTGTGGAATATTTCTGTACTCTTTTTTTCAAATAAAATATACAACAAGAAAAATGCGGAGTTTTTTCCCCCTATGTGAAGGAGAGGCTGTGTGACTCGACTCTTTTTGCTTCTTATCTAGCACTTATCCAGCTTTCCTCTTCCCTTCTGTTAATCTGCCTTCTCTTATAAGTTATGGGCATTTCTTTCTCTGTCCCTTTTTTCCAATTTATGACCCAGAGAGCAGCAACTGCAAGTGCTGTGACTTTTAGATCTAGGTGCTCTGGCTCTGAAAACTATGTGCAATAGTAACCATTTAGTCTTAGAACTTAAACTAAATGAATAATTTTAATTTGGTCCTCTTTCCCATATTTGGAATATTTTCGATTTGATTCTATAGACTTTTTTTTTTAATATGAAAAACTGACATGACTGATTTGTTGAAGCAGGAAAAAGAGAAATGTAAGCAACATTCAAGAGGCCACATCTCTTCTGAGCTGCTTGTTTTACTACTTAAAAGGCTTTTCCCTTTGACTTAACTGGAAGAAGGGCACTAAACAAAGCTACTGCAACAGCATTTAACTTCAAAAAGATAACTGATAAAATGAAGGAAAGGGTTAGGAAAAAATTGAAAGGAGCAACTGCAAAGGTTAAGAGTTTAGCTCAGGCATGGACTTTGTTTAAAAATACCATCTTGGAAGCCCAGACAAGATGTATTCCACACATTAGAAAAGGTGGAAGGAAGGCTAAACGACTACCAGCATGATCAAAAGGTGAGGGGCTATAATATCTAAAAGAACATATTTCAAGAAATGGAAAAGGGATCCGAATAAGACAACAGGAAACGACATAAGCAAGTCAGATACAAAGCATTGATAAAGCAAAGAGAAAATTTGAAAAGAAGCTGGCCATGGAAGCAAAAACTCATAATAACTTTCAGGTGCATTTGAAGTAAAATGCTTGCGAGGGAGTCATTTGGACTGTTAGATGATCAAGAGCCACTGAGGTATGACAGAACCATAGCAGAGAGTCTAAATGAATTCTTTGTTTTGGTATTAACTGAAAAAGATGTAATAGGTATTTAAAGGTGATTCAGAGAAACTGAAACAAATCTGAACCTTGAAGATGGACTAGGGCAAATTGATAAACTAAAGAGTAGCAAATCAGCTGGACCAGATGGTATACATCCCAAAGTGTTGAAAGAACTGAAAAATGAAATTGCAGAACTGCTATTGGAAATGTGCAATCGATCAAACATTGTCTATGATATCTGAAGTCAGGAGGGTTGCCAGTGTATTGCCAGTTTTTAAAACTGGATCAAGGGATGATCAGGAACCTACGGACCAGGGAGTCTGTGCCAGGCAAAATAGTTTCTACCATCATAAAGAAAATTGCTTAATGAATAAATAAGCATAGTTTAATGGGACAAAGCCAACATAGATTTAGCCAAGGGAAGTCCTGCTTCACCAATTTGCTACATTTTTCTGAGGGTGTAAAAAAAAACCAAAAAAACAGATGATACTTTCTGAAAATCTAGATACACTGTATTTGACAAAGTTCCTCATGAGAGACTTCTTAGGAAATTAAAATGTCATGGGATAGGGGGCAGTATCCTATGGTGGATTGCCAACTGGTTAAAAGAGAGAAAACAGAGTAGGGCTAAATTGTAAATTTTCCCAGTGGAGAAAGATGAATAGTGGAGTGCCTTATGGATCTGTTCTGGGACCACTGCTTTTTAATATATTTTATAAATGACCTGGAACTGGGAACTGTAAATGAGGTGATCAAATTTGCTGATGCCACAAAACTATTCAGTTAATTCACAAGAGGATTGTGAGAAATTGCAAGAGAACCTTGCAGAACTGGGAGACGGGGCATGTAATTGGGAAATTAAATTTAATGTGGATAAGCGCAAAGTGATGTACTTAAGAGTAACCCATTAACATTAGGCGTCACCATTCAGGAAAAGGATCTAGGAGACATTGTTGAAAATATGTTAATCTTCTGCTCAGTGTGCAGCAGCAGCAAAGAAAGCAAATAGAATGTTAAGGATTATTAGGAAAGGAATGGAGAATATCAAAAGCCCTGTAGTGCTCCATGGTGCAACCTCATCTTGAATATTGTGTGCAGTTCTGGTCACCATTTCTCAAAAAAGATATAGCAGAATTTAGAAAAGGTACAGAGAAAGGCAACTTAAAATGATAAAGGGGATAAAATGATTCTTCTATGAGGAAAGGATAAAGAAGTTAGGACTCTTCAGCTTGGAGATGAGATGACTAAGGAGAGATACAATTGAGGTTTATAAAATGAGTGAATGGAACAAGCAATCGGTAGAGATCTCTAAAATCATGAAAGGACTTGAAACAGGTAAATGTAAATTGGTTATTTACTCTGTTAATAGAAGGACTAGGGGGCATTCCATGAAGTTAGCAAGTAGCTCATTTAAAACAAATTGGAGAACATTCTTTTTCACTCAACACATAGTTAAGCTCTGGAATTCATTACCAGAGGATGTGATAATGGCAGTTACTGGGTTTGAAAAAGAAGAGAAGTCCATAAACTGCTTTAATCAATAAGGAATATTAGTTTGGTATCTATTTAATGTTTGGGTACTTGCCAGGTACTTGTGACTTGGATTGGCCACTGTTGGACACAGGATGTTGGGCTTGATGGACCCTTGGTCTGACCCAGTATGGCATATCTTATGTTCTTGGTTATTTACTCCTTTTTTTTTTTTTCAAAAAGTACAGAGACTAGGGGACACAAAAAATGAAGTTACTAGGTAATACATTTAAAACTAAAAGGAAATATATATATATTTTCCTAGCATGTAGCAGATGGACTTAGGACCAATGGGTATAGTGTGCTCCTGATAGCAGTTGGACACTGAGTCAGATTTCAATCTGATGTCAGCACTACATATACCCATGCACAAGGCTCTGTTCAGTTTTTTCCGTCTCCATAGCAGTTCGAGACTTCACACACGCTTACACAGCGTTAGAAAACCAACCTCCAAATTTAAAGAAGAAACGAAGAAAACCTTACCTCCAAAACTAGCCCTGTTCTCCTGTGGTGATACCTAAGGGTCCCTCCCCCAGTCGAGATTTCCTGAGGTGATTTCAGAAATCCCTCAGAAGTAAGCCTCGGTCCCGGCGTGGACTTAGTCCCCGGGAAAGGGAGCAGCTGAGAGGCAGCGGGTTCAAAACAGAGCGTGACGGTGAAAGTAATTCCCTCTCCCCCTGCAGCCGGAGACCGCTCAGCAGAGGACCGGGAAGCGCGAGATTAGAGAGAGTTTTCTACCTTACCTTAAGTCTCCTGTCTCCGAGGCTCGGACAGCCAGACTGATCGTCCATCCAGCGTCTGTACAATTTGGTTGAGCAGCCCCGTCTGGGCTAGACCCCGCTCCGGCAAGAGGGTCCTCCCACATGGAGACCCCTTGAGGGGGCCACCATCTTACCGCGTGGTTGCTGGCGACTTCCCCCCCCCCCCCCCTTGGTCGCCGCATCGTCCGCGCAACTGAGCTGAGCGCACAGCGGCCTGGCGCTTGCATCTGTGCCGGGTGCACAGCGGCATGCTCAAGGGTGCTGAGCGCACAATTAGGCCCGTGCGCACAACCACGGTCGCATCTTCCGCTCCTACGTGCACAACATAGGCGCACCCGGATCGCATAACCAGGCCTCCCGGTACACGCACCTGTACAGGATACACGCGCAAATCATGGCACCGCCGTCCAAAACAGCTAAGGGACAAGCCCTCTGTCTGGCATGCCACCTGAGAGTGGCACAGCCCGAGGTGACTTCCGCCCTGTGCCTGCTATGCGAAGAAGCTCGGGGGGGAACCGAGACAAGGTCCCCCTCAGCCTGTAGAGGACTCCAGAGCCACCAGCAAGACTACCCCGGACCTCTCTATTCCCGACTCGGTCCCTCCACAGTGGGGGCCCTTGGAGAGCGCCATCGGACCCAATGCGGTCCCAGGCAACTTCACCTGGGCGGGATTCTTCGCTGAGCTTCAATCCCACATCCCCACACACACAGGGCCACCAGTGGCACAACCACAACCCCCACCAGTGGTCCAGAACCTCCCAGGCCCCCCCCCCCCCCCGGCCTCCACCAGATGAGCCTCCCCTGGACAAATACCTCCCCTTAGGGGACACAGATGACTCTGAGGAGGAATCAGAACCCCTGGAAGAGAGGGGAAATCCCTCCAGGAACAGAACCGTATCGAACCATGATACGGAACAGACGAATTATCAGATCTCGTAGCCACGAGTCTGAAGGCATTGGCCATTCCGGACACATGCAACACAGCAGAGTCCAAGGCGAGCCCCTTTCTGGCCGAGCTTCGCCAGACCTCACGCCATTTTCCTACACTACAGGCCGTACAACAACTGATTGACCTGGAATGGGACGCTCCAGAGGCCACCTTTAAGGGAGGGCGAGCCCTAGAAGCGCTCTACCCCTTGGAAGCCACAACGAAGGAACTCCTGAGGTTTCCAAAGGTCGACGCCACCACAAAGCGCACTACCATACCAGTCGAGGGAGGAGCTTCACTCAAGAATGCCAATGACAGACTGCAGGAATCCATCCTCAAGCAGTCTTACGATGTATCAGCTATGACCTTACCGATCGCTGCCTGCTGCGCCGTGGTATCACGCGCCTGCCTGGCTATGACCAGGGATGCAATTACGCCAATCGAGGCATTAGACCCGGCAATATCATTCCTCACTGACGCGACCTCAGACCTGTACGCACCTCAGCTGGGAGCCTCTCATCCACAGTGACAGCCAGAAAGACAGCTCTGGCTCTGAAGCTGGTCAGCCGATGCGACCTCTAAGATGAAGCTCACGAGAATGCCCTTTAGAGAAACACTCCTGTTTGGAAGCGAATTGGACAAATTAGCCGACAAATGGGGCACGTCCCCAGTACCCCATCTACCGGAGAACAGAAATGAGGGACCAACGTCCCTCTCCCCGGGCACCCAAGGGCAGAGGATCCCATCATTTTAGACCATACAAAAACACCTACCATACCCCTCGAGCCGCCGGCAGGGGACAGTCCTTTCGGAACAGACACAACAAAAGAGGAGCCGGCTCGGGACCAGGCCCCAGCCGCAGCACGCAATGAGAATCAGCAGACCCATCTACAGGAAGAGATCATAGGGGGCAGACTTGCCCTATTTTACCAAAGATGGGTCGAAATAACGTCTGACAACTGGGTCCTATCCATCATCCGAGAGGGATACTACCTGGACTTCCACAGCATCCCCCCGGACAAGTTTGTGATTTTTCCGTGCCACAACCCCTCCAAGAGGAAGGCAGTCGAAACCACACTATCAAAACTCCTCGTCCTAAAGACAATAACACCGGTGCCCACGCACCAACAAAATTCTGGACACTAATCCATCTACTTCGTGCCCAAGAAAGAGGGAACATTCCGGCCCATACTGGACCTAAAGACCGTCAATCACTACCTGAAGGTACCCCGCTTCTGCATGGAAACCCTGCGTTCGGTCATAAAGACGGTACAACCGGGAGAATTCCTGACCTCCCTGGATCTATCAGAAACCTATCTCCACATACCGATCCATCGCATCCATCAGTGTTTCCTATGCTTCGCGATTTTGGGCCATCACTACCAGTTCCAGGCCTTACCGTTCGGGCTAGCTACGGCTCCCTGAACGTTCACCAAGATCATGGTGGTAGTAGCTGTGACACTGAGGAAAGAAGGAATCCTCGTGCACCCATACCTGGACGATTGGCTGATCAGAGCGAAATCGCCAGAGGAAAGCCATCAAGCAACCACCAGAGTCAAGGAACTACTGCAGAGCCTCGGGTTGGTCGTCAACACACCCAAGAGCCACCTGCAGCCCTCCCCATCCCTAGAATACCTGGGAGTCCGGTTCGACACCAAATGGAACAAGGTCACCCTTCCCCCTACAAGGAGAAGGAGATTGATGGAACAACTACGAGCATTGTTGAACGCCACTCTTCCCACTGCATGGGACTATCTCCAAGTTCTCGGACTCATGGCATCAACCATAGAAATTGTCCCATGGGTTGTAGGGGCTGCCCACATGCAGTCCCTACAACATTCCCTACTGTCACGGTGGAACCCGATGTGTCAAAACTACTCCAGCTACCAGCGAAGGTGTGGAACCAGCTACAATGGTGGCTACAAGAAGACCATCTGAGAGAAGGAACAAGCCTATCCCCACCGGAATGGACCTTGCTCACCACGAATGCGAGCCTGCGAGGATGGGGAGCTCATTGCCAGGAGCTAATGCCTCAAGGGCAATGGGACAAAGAAGAGTCTGCATGGAACATAAACCGACTGGAAGCCCGAGCAGTCAGACTAGCCTGCCTACGGTTCAGTCACAGACTCTGAGGCAAATCAGTCAGTCATGTCGGACAATGCCACAACAGTGGCCTACATCAACTGCCAGGGGGGAACCAGAAGGCAGCAGGTGTTTCTGGAAATAGAGCCCCTAATGACGTGGGCAGAATCAAACCTCCAAGGGATATCAGCCGCCCACATCGTGGGAAAAGACAACGTCACTGCGGACTACCTCAGCAGAGAGAGTCTAAATCTCGGGGAATGGACACCGTCTACAGCAGCCTTCCAGCAGATAGTAAACCACTGGGGAACCCTAGCCATGGATCTTATGCCAACCAGGTCCAACACCCGGGTTCCCAAGTTCTTCAGCCGAAGATGGGAACTGCTGTCCCAGGGAATCACCGCCCTCACCCAGATCTGGCCATAGGAGGACCTACTGCATGCTTCCCTCCATGGCCACTACTGGGCGGAATCATCCGCAAGATAGAATACCACAGAGGGATGGTATTTCTAGTGGCCCCGGACTGGCCAAGCAGACTAGTACGCGGACATGCAAAGACTTCTGGCGGGAAACCCTCTAGGCCTACCTCCACACGGATCTACTCCAGCAAGGACCGATTCTCGCTTACGGTCTGGCCATTGAGAGGTCTCGCCTGAAAACGAGTGGATACTCAGGACCAGTGATTGACACACTGCTCAGAGTGCGCAAGTTCTCCATCTCCTTTACATTTATTTATATTTCCGCTTTTCGCACTTTTTTCAGCGCTTCAAAGTGGATTACATTCAGGTACTGTAGATATTTCCCTATCTAAGTTTGTACCTGAGGCAATGGAGGGTAAAGTGACTTGCCCAAGGTCACAAGGAGTTGACAGCAGGACTCGAACCCTGGTCTCCTGGTTCGTAGCCCACTGCTCTAACCACTAGGCTATTCCTCCACTAGGCGACTCCTCCACTCTTGCCTCCATGACAGATGGCAGGAACCCAGCATCTGCCATGTTAGTAACTGCCTCGTACTGTCCTGCATCCAAACCTACTGCCATCAAAGCTTTTTTGAGAACCATCGAAAACTGATATTTTGAAAAGAGGCATCCATCAACATACATTAGGAACTGAACTCCCCCAGTCGGGTGAGATGCCAAATACTGACGAATGTTTTTAACCAAGCAAGTCACCAAGTCTCCCACTGTGCTAAGAATGAACCAGGCCCCACCCCCCTCACCACTGCTGATTGGTCTTAGAAACCTTGGCCCAAAGGCGTAACCAGCTCACTAATTCACAAAGCTCCAAAGAAGGCTAAAATGAAAGCTGTCTGGAATAACATACTATCATGCTTTCCTGCTTGCTGATATACCATAGGCAAACAATGGTCTATATAAAAACTGCCATCCCATTTAAAACCAAGCAGAGGAAAACAGGATGAATAGGGAGAAATTGAAAAGCTACCTCTATATCTGCTTTGGCCATAAGTGTCCCCTCTCCACAATATTCAAGTATGGGGAATATTTGAAGCCTGGTGTGAGGACCGTGACATCCTTCCGTGGACAGTCAAAATCCCATAGTCATGGAATTTCTGCAGGATGGCAGGAACCAAAGGGTTGTTCCTCAACTCCATCAAGGTGCAACTGACCACCCTGGCCAGCTTCAGACCCAGGGTGGATGGCACCAGCCTAGCGGCCCACCCAGACATCTCCCGCTTCTTAGAAGGGGTCAAGCACATTTGGCCACCTCTAAAGTGGCTGATACCCCTATGGAATCTTAATCGTGTTAGACTTCCTAGCGGAAGCTTCGTTCAGACCAACTCGCAGGCTGTCCCTACGGCTCCTGACCTTGAAGACTGCGTTCCTCGTGGCAATCTGCTCAGCACATCGAATCTCCGAGCTTCAAGCACTATCATGCCGGGAACCATTCCTCAGATTCACGCCGTGATCCATACAGCTGCGCACTGTACCCTCCTTCCTGCCAAAAGTGGTTTCTCACTTCCATCTAAACCAAACCATCTCGCTGCCATCTCCAGACGAGCATAAGGACTCTGAAGACTCACGCCTTCTTTGCCACCTGAATGTCGGCAGACTCCTAGTCCGATACCTGGAAAGATCAGAACCCGTACGAAAGACGGACCATCTATTCGTTCTTCACAGTGGGAAGAAGCAAGAGGATGCGGCCTCGCGGGCAACCATAGCCCGCGGGATCAAAGAAGTAATCAAGGCGGCCTATGTAAAGGCAGGCAAGCCTCCATCTCTACAAGTCAAGGCCCATTCCACTAGAGCCCAGGCAGTGTCCTGGGCAGAAATCAAGATGCTGTCACACACAGAGATCTGTCGGGCAGCAACGTGGTCCTCCCCACCTTCTCGAGATTCTATCGCCTGGATGTTCAGGCCAAGGAAGACACAGCATTCGCAAGGGCAGTACTAAATGGGCCACGGGCAGCATCCCACCCGGTTTGAGAGTAGCTTTTGTACATCCCATTGGTCCTGAGTCCAGCTGCTACATGCTAGGAAATGTAGAAATTACTTACCTGATAATTTCATTTTCCTTAGTGTAGACAGATGGACTCAGCACCCCACCCATGACTGCCTCATAATCAAGAATCCTCGGGGGAACCTTTCCCCCCCCCCAAGAGCAACACAAGCATGGGTATGCCAACCCTTATCTCTAGTTCAGACACCCATATTACCAGGTGTTGGTGCTTCTTGGTTGAGTGCCCTGGCGGTCCCCAGCTAGAAACCACGTCAACCAATCTGAGTAATCAAGTTAATTAAAAATATCCAAACACATACATATATCCATAATTGCTTTTCGAGGAGAAAACTGAAGAGCAGAGCCTCGTGCACGGGTATATGTAGTGCTGACGTCGGATTGAAAACTGACTCTGACTCCAACTGCTATCAGGAGCACACTATACCCATTGGTCCTGAGCCCATCTGTCTACACTAAGGAAAATGAAATTATCAGGTAAGTAATTTCTACAAAATAATTTTTTTATTTATTTATTTTACTGAATACATAATTAAGTATTGGCATTCATTGCCAGAGGATGTGGTGAAAGCTATTAATGTAGCTGCGTTTAAAAATGGTTTGGACAAGTTCCTGGAGGAAATGTCCATAAACCATTATTAAGAGACATTGCAGAAATCCACTTACCCCTGGGATAAGAAGCATGGAATCTCTCAATCTTTTGGGATTCTGCCAGGTACTTGTGACCTGGATTTAGCCACTGGTGGAAATAGGACTTGAAACAGTATGGCAAGTGTTATGTCCTTATCTAGGGAAAAATATTTGAATACATCTAACCTTATTTTCATTTTTGTGCTGCTGCACCATATTTTATAATTCATGGCTCTTACAAAGTTGTAGACAAGGGTCCTACTTCCACATTTCTGTTGTATAAACATGCTCCCAGATGAGTAGGAAAATCAGGCTGCTGTTTTAAGGTCCCTGGTTTCAGACAATGGCACTCTTGGTTCAAAGGAGTCTTGAGCCATGGCCACAGCTGCAGCCTTTTTCTACTTTTACAAAGAGATCTAACGCCAAACCCTCAAAGTAGATAGGGGGAAAAAAGATGACAAAGTAATAGTTGCAGCCAACATATATCAGGATATTACCAGAAGGGGGAAAGAGAAGGATTTATACAACCAATTAAATACTACCACAGGAGTGGCCAACTCCTGTCCTTAAGCCACAACCTTTTTTCGGTTGGGACACACCTGACATGGTTCTCACATGTATGACACACTGAACACATGATCGTCACAAGGCTAAATCTAAACATACACTCTGTATCTACAGGATCCACCCTGACCCCCCAACAATGGGTACAGAACACACCTAGGACATTCCCTGTTCAATTTACCATACAAAAAAGAAATTTCTGGTGTCATCTCAGTAACAGCAACATAAACACTTTCCTACCAGGTGCAATAGCCCTCCTTAAGAAAAAAACAGTAGTTTACCACCAATGCATGTCCTATTGAGAAAACACAAAAAATAATATTGATTATAAATGCCTACATGCTAGTAAAATACTTCACCTTGGTCACATACATAGAATCGACCTTCACCAAATACAGAAAGACCGTAAAGTACAAATATGGAGACAGAAACTGGAATGCAAACCCAAAAAAGCCACTCTGCATTTAGTGCAAAACAGAAATATAGCACCTAACAGACTCCCAGGATCTGCAATAATGTATACAAACTAATGCGCAAAGATTTCAAACAATAACCAACTATACCTACCAAAAGACAACACTACAAAAATTTAGCCAGGCTCTAAACAATACACCTCCTATTAGGAAAACAGAACAAGCCAAGCTGCTATAGATCCCTACACAGAAACTACAAGCTTGCAGAATACCCTTACCTGGGTCACACATGCAGAACACAGACAGACCCTCACCAAATTCAGAATAAAGTGACCATAAAGCTAATGTGTTTGTTTTTGTGTTGTTGCACTGCATACACTCAGTCTGGCTTCTTGCTATTTCCAGTTCAGTTTCTGTTTCCACATTTCTATTTATACATTTCTCAAGTAATATAAAATAATCCTAAAACTAGACTAATAAATATAAATGTTTCAAAACTGTTAAGTAGAATAATATCCAATCATTCAAAACTTACAAAATTATTAAAAATTCTCTAAACAAAATATTTCAAACAGCAGACACATCACATAATACCCAATAATTAAAATGGAAGTCACTCAAGAAAGATAAACTTAAAAAGCCACCTTTTACTTACCCTCTCCAGTAACTCTCCTACTCCTTTCCCATGTAGGCCAATATCACTCACCAGAAGCAGCAGTGGCTGCTGAAGCTCTGTCCTCGCGCTCTTTTTCCTTAGGGCCCATGACTAGTCTATTGCTCTCATACACACGTTACCTCCCATACCGATCTCTCTTTCTTTCTCTCTTTCATACACACCTCACCTCCCTGACCACACACACACCAGTCACCTCCCTGACCAATCTCTCACATGCACACACCAGTCATCTCCCTGACCAATCTCTCTCTTACATACACCAGTGACTTTCCTGAGCAGTCTCTTGCTTTCACATGTTTTCTCACTTATGCACAGTCTCAATCACACACATTCTCTCATGCTGGCTCACTCTAACTGTCTCACTCAACCCCAGCCACAGCACAAGGTAGCTTTATGCTGCTATTAAAAGCAGAGTCCTGCCAGGCTGGAAACTGCAGCAGGCGTAACCTCCCTCGCCCCGCAGTGGTAAGGCAGCACTCAGCTGTTTGCTTGTGCTGCTATCACGGCACAGAGCATGCTGCTGAGAAAGTAATTCTATGCTTTTTCTTCTCCTCACCCCAGCCTTTTATTTTTTTGCAGTTTTATTATTGTTTGTATATTTTCTTGCTGGTGCCTTGCTGGCGAGAGAAGGGGAGGTCAGGGCCTGGGGGGGCAGCAGCAGCACCGTACTCCTGCAGCCCCTGGCAAAGTGGCCATCCAGCACTGATCTTCAGCTATGGGTCTAGGCAGCTAATGGATGGATTTCCCCCAACAGCCAGGCGGCAAGAAATCGTGGCGGCCACATTCTCAGCTGACTGCTCTGTGCCGCAAGGATCGTGGCAAACTGAGTGTAGCAGGGCGAGGGGGAGCCTTGGGATGTGATTTCTGCAGCAGCATGCATGCATGCATTCATGGCCTTTTTCTTCTTCCTGTGTGCCCTGTAAACATCACTTCCTCTTCTGGGTCACAGGGGCAGGAAGAAGAAAAGGTCATGTTCCTGTTGCTGGCTTCCACAAACAGGGCTGCCATTGCCCTCTGTGCTTGAATGTGCTGATAGCCCAGCCAGGAACGGCAAGCAGGGTTCATCTTGCTGAGGTGAAAGGGGGGGGAAGCAGCAGGTGTGTGACACACCTGCCGGTGCTTCGCAACACACTAGTATTGAAAACCGCTGCTCTAGAGAACCGGAGTTAGCATTTCTACTGCCTCCTGCCCTTAACGAACTCCAGCCCCCATATTCCAGCAAAGGTAGTTCAGCTAGGGAGCAAATGGGAGGAAGGGTTGCATAAGAGGTGAGAATGAAGAGGGCAGAGAGAAATGAATGGGGAGGGGTGAGAAATGAAAGAAGGGGTGAATGAGGCGTGAAGGAAGGGAAGGCAAATGAACAAAAGGGTAAGGAAGGTGAGGGAATGAAAAGGGATGAGGGAGTGGGAACAGAAGATGGAAGGGGTGTAACACCTACCCCTATCTGCCAGAAGGGGAAGCCAGGGAGCAGGATTCACAGATGTTGCAGCAGAGTTGACAACCTCTGAGAAATGTAAAAATATTTCTTAGTGTCCAGTCAGATGAATCCAGAACAAGTGGGTTATGCACATCTACCAGCAGATGGAGACGGAGCAAACTGACGTCACAGTATATACACCCCTGCAGGGACGACAGCCTGCCAGTATTCTCCATCTCCAGCAGATGGTGAACGTGCATCTCCCTACTGGGGATTGCTTTGATTTAAAAAAGGAGAAAAAGAAAATAAATTCTCCCTGCTCTCCTGCAGTGATACCAAAAGGTCCCTCCCCCAGTTGGGACTTCCTGAGGTGATTCTGTGGTCCCTCAGATGCCTTCGTCTGGTAGCTGGTTTTTCAGTTGGCGTGGACTTAGCTCTTAAGCAGCTGAAAGGCAGCAGGTGTAGAAAGCTAAGGGGCGGATTTTAAAAAGCATTTACATGCGTAAATCTGGGTTTTACGCATGTAAATGCACTTTACTCGAGTAAGTGGGCTTTTGAAAATTGCTACAATATATGCCATTGAATCGTCCATAGGATTTATTCGCATAAGTGCACTTTACGTGAGTAAATGGCTTTTGAAAATTGCTACAATAGTAGTTACATTTATGCGCGTAACTCCTTTGAAAATTACCCCCTAAGCGTGGAGTGATGGCAAATGCCCTCTACCCCCGCGGTCGGAGATCATCTCTGTACTCAGCAGGTAAGGCTGAGCTCAGGTAAGTTTAAAAAAAAAATAAAAATACAGAGTATTTTTTTGCTGTAGGGCTTCCTCCTTCCCCCAGTCTCCTTGCTTGGCACACTGTTCTGATATTCATCCCACTCTGTGGGAGGTCGAAGGACATGGGCAGCCTGGCAGGTGGAACAGCCTTTGTAGGCTAGGTCCTGCTCTGAGGCTTTTTCGCTGTGCGCCACAATATGGGCTTCAGCGGCATTTTGTGCACTTTAGGCTGCTCTCTACAGGATTATTGATTCAGCGTGTGCCTCTAGCTGTGCGTCCAGTTTTTGGATGCTTAGGCAGGCCTAGTAGTCTGTGTGTCAGAGTTAAGCGGTGCCTTAAGTGGCCATCCACTTACCTGTGCTCACAAGTTGAGTGTTGCTGTGCACTTAATTTTTTACGCTCTCTTCTAGGGATGCCTAAGTCTTGGGCCCCTAGGCATTGAGGTGCCTAATTTTTGGACACTTAGGTTGGATGCCTAGAACTTTTGGATGCCTTTAAAAACAAAAAAACAAACTAGATTCATGCTTCCAGTCACCGATCAGCACGCTGCTGGTCTAATGGCGCATATATCTAAGAAACCTAAGCACGTTTCTCTTTGTACTGCCTGTCATATTCAGGCATCTCAACCTGGAGTGCCCGCTGACTTGGGTCAGTGCTGTTTGGAGGCTAAGGGAGAATTATCTTCCTCTGATTGCACTAAGCCTGTTTCTTCCCAGTTGGTGTATGTCTGGGTAAAAACTTTTCAGGTGGGGTGCCTGAATCTGGAACTCCCCTAACTGGTTCTTCAGCAGGGGCAGGCAGCTCAGTGAGTATGCTTCAGGTACCTCCTGGTCTAGCTATTTCTACATTTTCATGGATAGAATTTTACCATGATTGCAATCCTTTCTTCAGGCACAGTCCTCAGCCCTGTCCAATGCTCCCAGGGTAGAGTCGCAGGTGCAAACCTTGCCTGGACCTACTGGTAAGTGCCAGAGTACTCCTAGAGCGGCGGCAGGACTACCTGATTGAGATCCGGATGGCATGGGTGATGCCAGTCCTGACTCTCTCTTAAGGAGGGTGAAATTCTTCCAGGATTAGAACTGTATAGGACTATGCTATAGTTCTTCCATAGATATGAACTGCCGGCCCTGATTTCCCAGACCTTGAAAATGCTGGGAATACCTGGGGCAGGTTCCATGTCTAAGCCAAAGAAAAATCCCATTTTGGTTTCTCTGTGTAGTGTCTCTTGTTTTTTTCCCTGTGATGGAGGCCATTCAATAATTGATTGATCTTGAGTAGGGCACCTTAGATCCTAATTTCAAAGGAGATCAGGTTTTGGAAGGCCTGTACTCTCTGGATCTGGTGGTGAGAGACAATTTACGGTTTCCAAAGGTGGATTTACTTGTATGTGCTGTCTCCAAGCAGACGACTATCCCCATTGAAGGAGGAGCAGCCTTGAAGGATGTGCACAATAGGAGGATTGAAACTATCCTTAAGCAGGCATTTGAAGCAGTGGCAATGACTTTGCAAATAGCTTTTTGTTGTTCCCTGGTGGCCCGGATGACACTGGAATGAATTCCAGGGCAGTTATGGAGCCAGCAGCCGCCATTTTGGCAGATGCAGGCTGCAACTTGGTCCGTACCTCAGCTAGAGGGGTGGCTTCAGTAATAGCAATCGGGTGTCAGTAACGGCTGAGAAATTGGACGACTAATTTGACCTCAAAGGTTAACCTCACAAAATTACCCTTTAAAGGCTCATTTTTGTTTGGGAGCGAGTTGAAGAAACCGGCCAATAAGTGGGGCAAATCACTGGTTCGTCGCTTACCAAAGGATAAGAAGCAGATGCCATGCTCCTTTAGCATGAGAGGTTGTGCTAGGGAATCCAAGCGTTTTCAACCCTATTAGAGGAATGATCTTTCAGAAGACTTGGTAGGTCTCTGTCCTTTCATCCCAGATAGTCCAGAAAGGGGCACAGGCTTGGGTAATAGATCCTCCCTCGCCTCTCAATGAAGGTTTGCCAACCCTACCATGCGAGCAGGAGATAGGGGGATGCCTCTCCTATCAGAGGTTGATTGAGATTACATCGAATCAATGGATCCTGGAGGTGATACTGGAGTGCACTAGAGTTTGGCAATATTCCTCTGGATGTGTTCCATGGTCTCTCCCTGCAGAAGAAGCAGGCAGTGGAGGATACAGTGGCAAGGCTCCTCAGTCTGAGGGCTGTGATACCGGTTCCCGCATCTCAAGAAAATACAGGCCGATATTCAGTTTATTTCGTTGTGCCCAAGAAGGAGAGATCCATTCATCCCATCCTGGATCTCAAGGGTGTCAACCGTCACCTGAATTTTCACATGGAGACATTTCACTTGGTGATAATGGCCATACAGTCGGAGGAATTTCTGACTACTTTGGATCTGTCCGAAGTGTACCTTCACATTCCCATTCAACTAGAGCATTAATGCTTTCTGCAGTTCGCAGTTCTGGAATGCCATTATCAACTTCGGGCACTGCCTTTTGGTCTGGCCACCACTCCCAGGACCTTTTCCAAGGTGATGGTGATAGTTGCAGCAGAATTGTGGAATATTTGTGATATTTGGATAACTGGCTGTTTCGAGCCGAGTTGCTTGGTGACCCACAAGGTAATCTCCCTGTTGCAAGAGCTTGGCTGGGTTGTGAACCTGGTCAAGAGCAGCTTCAGCCTTCTCAGTCATTGGAATACCTTGGGGTTCAGTTCAACTTGAAGCAGGGCAAGGTTTTCCTGCCAGAAGCTCGTATTCAGAAGTTGGCACAGCTATGTCTGTTGAACACTCTGCACCTGACCGTATGGTCCTACCTGCAGGTGCTTGGTTTAATGGCAGCAACGCTGGAAGTGATACCATGGGCAAGAGCACATATGCATCCTCTTCAGTGCTTCCTGTTGCCTCTGTGGAACCCACAGTCTCTCTGGACTATTCGATTTGGCTCCATCTGTTGATTGAGGTCTTCTCCCAACTGCAGTGGTGACTACAGCTGGATCATCTAAGGAAGGGAATTTCCCTAGCACTATCGGGCTGGCTAATACTGACGGATGCGAGCCTCCATGGTTGGGGAGCTCACTGTCAGGAGCTGACAGTGCAAAGGCACTGGGATGCAGAAGAGTCTATCTGGAACATCAATAGTTTGGAAGCCAGAGCAGTCCAGCTGTCATGTTTGCAGTTCGGCGACAGGCTGCAGAGTCAAGTGGTCCAGTAATGTTGGATTGTGGCTTACAAAAATCGGCAGGAGGAACCAAGAGCCAACAAGTGTTTCCTAGCGCGTAGCCAGATGGACTCAGAACAAGTGGGTATAGTGTGCTCGTGCTAGCAGTTGGAGACTGATCTGACGTCAGCACGGGTACATATACCCCCACAGGAAGTGAAGCAACTCAGTAATTTCCATCTCCAAAGCAGTTTGGAGCGCCTGCACGCTCGCTGAGCGTGTTTTCCAATACTACTTTCTATTTTCTACTTTCCAAATTTCTCAGAAGACGAGCCCCGCACTCCTGCGGTGATACCCTCGGGTCCGGGCCATGGCTGAACCAGGGCGTAGATCCCGTGAGAGAACGGATCTCGCTTGCAGCTGAAGTATCTGGGTACTTGAGCATTGGACCTGTCCACTAGTAAGTCCATGTCCGGAGTCCCCCACTGATCCACAATTATCTGGAAGGCTGTAGGGGACAGCTGCCATTCTCCCGGACTTAGGCTTTCCCTGCTGAGGAAGTCTGCCGCGGTGCTGTCCCTTCCTCGCCGGGACCGAGGTGCCTCTCAGCCAGGCGACAGGCTGCAGAGCAGGCGACAGGCGCCCAGCAGGGGCCACGGAGGAAAGGCTATACGCCTTTCCTCCGTGGCCCCTGCTGGGCGCCCTTATACACAAGATTCAGAGGCACAGAGGCCTAGTTCTTCTAGTGGCACCAGACTGGCCAAGAAGACCCTGGTATGCGGACATGAGAAGACTACTGACAGGGGAGCCTCTTCCCTTGCCTCCTCTCAGGGACCTGCTACGTCAAGGTCCCATCCTCCACGAGGATCCGGCTCAATTCTCTCTTACGGTCTGGCCCTTGAGAGGGCTAGACTGAAGAAAAGAGGTTACTCGGAGCCGGTGATAGATACGCTCCTCCGAGCTCGCAAGTTTTCCACATCCCTCACCTACATAAGAATCTGGAGAGTATTTGAAGCCTGGTGCGACACTCATGGCACCAATCCCTATGCGACCACAATTCCTATTGTTCTGGATTTCCTGCAGGATGGGCTTCAGAAGGGTCTCTCCCTAAGCTCCATCAAGGTTCAGGTGGCTGCGTTGTCTTGCTACGGTCCCAGGAGGGATGGCAAGACCATTGCCACGCACCCAGATGTTTCCCGCTTCCTGAAAGTAGTCAAGCACATTCGTCCGCCACTGAAATGGCCAGTGCCCCTGTGGAACCTCAACATAGTTTTGGATTTCCTCGCGGGATCCACCTTCAGACCCCTTCGGGGCCTGTCTCTCCGTTCGCTAACTTTGAAGATGGTGTTCTTGCTGGCAGTGTGTTCCGCACGCCGCATCTCAGAGCTGCAAGCGCTGTCCTGCCGGGATCCCTTTCTCAGAATCACTCCAGAGGCTATCCATCTTCGCACGGTTCCCTCTTTTTCTTACCTAAAGTAGTCTCACAATTTCACCTCAATCAAACCATATCTTTGCCAACGACGGTGGGTTTGAAGAAATCAGAAGAAGGGCGTTTGCTACGCCATCTCGACATCGGCAGATTGCTGCCCAGATATCTGGAAAAGACAGAAGCAGTACGAAAGACGGACCATCTGTTCGTCCTTCACAGCGGGAAGAAGCAAGGGGAAGCGGCCTCTCTGCCCACCATCGCCCGCTGGATCAAAGAAGTTATCCGAGCGGCCTACGTAGAGGCCGGGAAGTCACCACCTCTGCAGGTCAAGGCTCATTCCACCAGAGCGCAGGCGGCCTCTTGGGCAGAATCTAGGATGCTGTCGCCCGCGGAGATATGTAAGGCGGCGACATGGTCCTCCCTCCATACCTTTTCCAGATTTTACCGTCTGGATGTTCAGGCCAGGGAGGTCACAGCATTTGCGAGGACAGTCCTACGCGGTCCTCAGGCAGCCTCCCGCCCAGTCCGGGAGTAAAGCTTTTGTACATCCCACTTGTTCTGAGTCCATCTGGCTACACGCTAGGAAATGTTGAGATTACTTACCTGATAATCTCCTTTTCCTTGGTGTAGACAGATGGACTCAGCATCCCGCCCGGCTGCCGGTATACATGGGTTTCACCGATTCCAGGTAAGCCATGTCCTTTCTTACACGAGAGCGTCCACTCTACCAGGCGTCGACGCCGTCCGGTTGGAAGCGCTGGCGATCTCCAGCTACTATCAATCGGTCAGGGGAATCCTGTTTCACTAATTCATTGATCGGTCAGTACACATATATCCATAACAGCTTTTGCAAGGAAGATTACTGAGTTGCTTCACTTCCTGTGGGGGTATATGTACCCATGCTGACGTCAGATCCGTCTCCAACTGCTAGCACAAGCACACTATACCCACTTGTTCTGAGTCCATCTGTCTACACTAAGGAAAAGGAGATTATCAGGTAAGTAATCTCAACATTGCAGGAGGTCAGCTTATGGAATGGGCTGAACTACATCTTCAGATGATCTCAGCCTCGCATATAGCAGGAAAAGACAATATAAAAGCAGACTTTCTCAGCAGGGAAAGTCTGGACCCAGGAGAATGGGTGCTATCAAACGAGGCGTTTCATCTGATTCTGGATCACTAGGGTCTCCCATTTCTGGACCTGCTGGCTACTTCTCACAATGTGAAAATTTTGCAATTCTTCAGTTGCAGGAGAGATCTGAAGTTATTGGGGATAGATGCCTCAGTGCAGGAGTGGTCGGAAGACAAGTTGCTGTATGCCTTTCCTCCATGGCCCATGTTGGGCAGATTAGTCCAAGCGCCACAGAGGGATGGTGCTTTTGGTTGCTCTAGATTGGCCCAGGAGACCATGGTATGCGAATCTGCGGCAGCCCCTGGTGGAATCGCCCCTTTGGCTTTCGGCACATAGGGATCTGTTGCAGCAGGATCCAATTCTTCACGAAGATCCGACTCTGTTTTATCATATGGTATGGCCCTTGAAAGGGCTTGCTTGCTGAAACGTGGATACTCTGTGGCAGTGATTTCTACTTTGCTAAGAGCTAGAAAGTTCTCCACTTTCTTGGCCTATGTGCAGGTTTGTCGAATGGTTGAGGCCTGGTGTGAAGGTTGAGGTACACTTCCTTGTTCGTTCAACATCCCACTCACTTTGGAATTTTTGCAGGATGGCTTGAATAAAGGTTTGGCACTTTATTTCTTAAAGGTACAAGTAGCAGCTCTTGCCTGTTTCAGAGGTCAGATGAAGGTGGATCCCTGTCAGCTCTTCCTGATGTGGCCCATTTCCTGAAAGGAGTGAAACATCTTTGAAGTTTCGGGTGCCCTTATGGAGTCTTAATTTGGTATTGGATTTCTTAGTGGGCCCTATGTTTAGACATGTGTAAACTGAACTTGCGATTACTGACCTTAAACTGTTTCCAAACTGCAGGCCTTATTTTGCCTGGAGCCATTCCTCTTGGTAACTCCAGGGGCAGTACAGCTGCGTACAGTTCCTTCTCTTCTACCAAAAGTGATCACTAACTTTCACTTGAATCAGTCCATCTACCTGCCCTCTCTGGGCAAAGAGAAAGATGTAGAGGCATATCATCTGTTGCGACCCTTGGATGTCAAGAGACACATTGTCTGGTATCTGGAGGTTACTAAGCCTTTATGGAAGATGGATTGCCTATTTGTTCTTCACAGCGGTACTAGGCAGGGAGAGCTGGCCTCGCTGGCTACCATAGGTTGCTGGATTAAGGAGGTAGTCATGGCTGGGAAGCCATTACATACTCAGGTCAGGGCTCATTCCACTAGAGCTCAAGCAATGTTGTGGGTGGAAGCGAAATTGTCATCTCCCATTGACATTTGCCGAGCTGCAACATGGTCCTTGTTACGCACTTTTTCCAGGTATTATCTAGATGTGCAGGCCCAGGAGGACACAACCTTTACACGTGCAGTTTTGACTGGACCATGGGCAGCCTCCCTCCCTATTCAGGAGTTGCTTGGGTACATCCCACTTGTTCTGGATTCATCTGACTGGACACTAAGAAATGAGAAATTACTAGTTACCTAATAATTTCCTTTTCTTTAGGACAGTCAGATGAATCCAGCTTTCCTGCCTTAGTTGCTGAATTATTGCATTATGATCCTCCTGTGTGCCTGCGTGTTACAGGGATTACTGGAAAGTGTTACTCCAGTCCCTAGCCTAGTGTTTATTACACACTTGTCTGAGCACAGTGTTGCCTATTGGCTGAGTATTGGAATGGTCATCTGAGTATTGGAATGGTCATCTCCTCAACCATCACTGACTCTCACTCCCCCACCCCTCCCCAATCCCTTCCCCCCACCCAACCACACCCTTTCCTCTCCCTCTGGACATACCAGGCTAATAACTGCCTAGGATAAACCTATGTTTTTGTATCTTACAGTTTTTGTTGATTTATATATTTATCTCTCTCTAATTGTTTCTTAGTTTAAACTCTGTACTGTCTTCCATTGCCCAGGTTTTATGCTCCCTGTTTAATGTAACTTTACTTTCTACCTTGATGTTAATTGGTTTCCCCTCAGTTACATTGTAAACCGGTACGATAAGACCTAGTCTTGAGCATCGGTATAGGAAAAGAAATTAAATAAATAAATAAAATAAAATATTTTTAATCAAGTTTTTTTGCTAGTCTGTCCACAGTTGCTTTTGAAGAATATACTGGCAGGCTGATGTCACTGCAGGGGTATATATAACATGATGTCAGCTTTGCTCTGTCTCCATCTGCTGCTAGAGGTGCATAACTCACTTGTTCTAGATTTTTCTCCCTGTCCTAAAGAAAAGGAAATTCTTATGTTCTTATCAGGTAAGTAGTAATTTCTCATTACTGGCATTCTGCCACACCTTGTAGAACCCTCTCCCATCATCATACATCAAAGCAAAGGAGCAGAGATGCCCTCCTATCCTCTGTTAATCAGCAAACTCCTGCATGCCTCCCAGCCCTCTGTCCACATGGCCATTTAAATTCTTATGTGGCTTTTCCCTTGAAAAGTTTGGGGACCCCTCATTAAAAGTGGTTGATGCTGTGACCAACATGAGTCAAATGTGCTTGTGGAAACACCAACAGTAACAATAATTATCTCCTACTTTTACACTGCTCATGCCAAAGCTGTAATGAGTTTAGGAAGGTAGATTTGCTTTACCTGATCATAAGCCCACAACCCCATCACCTTCTATCCTCTATACCAGAGGATCCCAAATCTGAGCTGAGCGACCCCTATCCAGTCCAGTTTTCAGGATATAAAATGTGCATGCTGTGGAGACAGTGCGTGCAGATTTATCTCGTTGGTATCATGAAAATGTGACTGGCTGGGGATCCTTCAGGACAGGTTTGGGAACCTCTGCTTGTAGACTCTGAAGCAAACAAACTATGCTTGAAAAAAACAAACTTGTGCCTATTGGAAAAGGATCTTTGTTCTGAGTAACTGGGGTGGAAATTCTTTATATAGGAAGTTACTAGTTAATCCAAAAAAGCAAACTATTTAGTTAGTTATTTGTAAACTTTTATAGCCAGACTGAAACCATTGTTTCAAGTGAGACCAAAAGATTTATAAAATAAAACCCCTAGCTGTTCTACACAAGAAAAACAAAGACTAAAACCATCAGCCTTTGTGCCTGCTTTTTAAAAAAAAAATTGTTTTGCCACCATTGGAGAGAGACCTTAAATTCAACTACAAGCAAGTAATGTTATATTTTATAATGCATTTAAAGTACTATGTTTTGCTACTTGGCTATTCAGATTATTTATTTATTTAGCATTTTTCTATACCGACTTTCCAATAACAGAATTACTGATCAATTCGGTTTACATTCTAAACAATAACAATGACAAGTCAATGTCTTACAATGAACAGGTTGAATTAACTTGGATTAAGATATATGGGGGTTAATAACATAATTACAAGGTACGGTGCCTAATGTAGGCTGGAGGTTGGGTTTTGATATTAGACTGCCAAAGATCAAGTGATTTTTAGAGAAGGTCTATATAGTTCTCTAGCGTGTTACCACGTAGGGATCATTGGCAGGGGTATTCCGCAGGTTGATGTTATGGGAAAGCTTGGTTGAATAACCAAGTCTTGAGTCTTTTTTTAAATGTAGTGGAGCATTGCACTGATCTGAGATCTGATGGGAGAGTGTTCCAGAGTTTAGGACCAGCTGTGGAGAAAGCTCTTTTACTTAATGCTGACTTCATCGGTGGAATTTGAAGGTTGTTTTTGTAGGCTTGTCTCACTGGTCTGGTAGAGGTGTGTAGTTGGAGAGGGAATATGAGCTCGAGTGGTGCCAGGTTGTGTATTGCCTTGTGGGTTACTGAGAGCACTTTGAAAAGAATTCTGAATTTGACGGGAAGCCAGTGTAGGCTTTTTAAAATGGGTGAGATGTGGTCTCTTTTGTTGGACTTGGTTAAGATCCTCGCTGCAGCGTTCTGCAGCATCTGCAGCGGTTTTATGGCATTGGCAGGGAGACCCAGTAGAAGTGAGTTGCAGTAATCTATTTTCGTGAGAATGATTGCTTGTAGAACTAGATTACTAGTAATTATAACTAAACCCTCCCTTTTCAGCCTTTACATGGCTTCTGCCCATGGCTGGGAATCCTGGTTTCTGTGTGCTGTATAGATGATGTTTAGCAGATCTATAGATGTCCATGCATTGAGGGGGAGGAGTGTTAAGAACATGCCATACTGGGTCAGACCAAGGGTCCATCAAGCCCAGCATCCTGTTTCCAACAGTGGCCAATCCAGGCCATAAGAACCTGGCAAGTACCCAAAAACTAAGTCTATTCCATGTTACTGTTGCTAGTAATAGCAGTGCCTATTTTCTTAGTCAACTTAATTAATAGCAGGTAATGGACTTCTCCTCCAAGAACTTATCCAATCCTTTTTTAAACACAGCTACACTAAATGCACTAACCATATCCTCCGGCAACAAACTCCAGAGTTTAATTGTGCGTTGAGTGAAAAAGAACTTTCTCCGATTAGTTTTAAATGTGCCCCATGCTAACTTCATGGAGTGCCCCCTAGTCTTTCTACTATTCGAAAGAGTAAATAACCGATTCACATCTACCCATTCTAGACCTCTCATGATTTTAAACACCTCTATCATATCCCCCCTCAGCCGTCTCTTCTCCAAGCTGAAAAGTCCTAACCTCTAGTCTTTCCTCAAAGGGGAGCTGTTCTAAACCCTTTATCATTTTGGTCACCCTTCTCTATCGCAACTATATCTTTTTTGAGATGCGACGACTAGAATTGTACACAGTATTCAAGGGTGCAGTCTCACCAGGGAGTGATACAGAGGCATTATGACATTTTCCGTTTTATTCACCATTCTCTTCCTAATAATTCCCAACATTCTGTTTGCTTTTTTGACTGCCGCAGCACACTGAACCGATGATTTCAATGTGTTCTCCACTATGATGCCTAGATCTCTTTCTTGAGTTGTAGCACCTAACATTGTGTAACTATAGCATGGGTTATTTTTCCTATATGCATCACCTTGCACTTATCCACATTAAATTTCATCTGCCATTTCGATGCCCAATTTTCCAGTCTCAGAAGGTCTTCCTGCAATTTATCACACTCTGCTTGTGATTTTACTCTGAACAATTTTGTATCATCTGCAAATTTGATTACCTCACTTGTATTTCTTTCCAGATCATTTATAATTTTTAAAAACTGTAGAGAGCTTGTAAGTAGCTGTAAGCTCATTTACAAAGGGGAAATTCCCTGTATAAATTATGGAGGGGGATTTTGAAAGGAACTCCGTGTGTTGTCTTCTATAGGAGGAAAACTATAGGTGCTGTGAAACAGGGCAAGGGCCTTTTACCTGCACTATAGGAAGGAAGAGGGCCCTATTTCCATCTGACACAGCTTGGAAAATGCTTCCTAGTGTTGAAAATTACAAGCAGATTTTAAGAAAAAGTGCAGTTAAAGTAAGGTGGACTCATCAGAAAGGAGAAATCGGACCCTTTTGGTTTGGGGGATTAAAAAAAACCCTTCACATCCCTAAAATATATTCACTTAGCTTCCAGTACTACAATTAGAAGAGCAGCAACGCTGAATTTCTTAGAGGCTGGATCTGTCAGGGGCTTCCTGGCTGTAAAAGCACATTGAATTCTAAGAGATTTTATACCCTATGACACTAACACACTTCTCTTTTCTTTTTAGCCTGCTGGTACCGTCTTGTTCAAGTACCATGATGTGACAGTGGTATGATTAACAAGAAGAAATACTCATCAGGGTGTCACTTTCAGCCCTGGCTACGGTGCATTGGTTTTGTGAGCTAAGTGCCGCAGCCTAGGCCTGTAACTTTTAAGCCAGCAAGGATTTGCTACCTGCCTTTATTTTCTTTTACCCTAAAATGTGTGTGGTTTGAGCATCATTCACTATGTTCCATATTCTTGGCATTGGACACATGGGCATTGTCAAATGTCTTTTTTTTTTTTTAGAAACATTCCCAACTCCTCTGCAAGACAAGAAACCACCGTTTTCAAAAACATGTGAACTTGGCTTCTGTGTGTTTGTGGGCATCTGTGTGCACGTGACCAATGTTTATGGAAGAAAACTTGTCTTTATGGTTTACAAGCCAAGGTCAATACACAGGCAAACTTACATCATCCCTTTCTTGAGCATGTGTACACTTGAATTTATAAAAGTGCTACCACTGCACAAGCTCTTCTATTTTAAATGCACAGATTTCCAGTATAAATGAGCATACTCTTCACCCATCCTCGGCTGTTTCTTACTGCAGATATTTACAAGAAAACTGGCTACTATGAAATATTTTGAAAGTTTATATGGCAGTTCTGTATCTGTGACAACGTTTTATAGCCACTTTACTTCCCCAACCTTCCCCCTGACGGGAAATCATAGGTGGAAGAAACAAGTTACATCCTAAGAGCTGCACTGGCATGCGCTGTGCAGTTTGTAGGATGTCATTTGTGATGATATATGTGACAATTGCTAACTTGGCTGCTCCTAGGTGAAAGCAAAGAATCAGCTTGGCAAAAAATGAAGTAGGATGTGCAGTAGTAGGTGTGTGTGTCTGCTTTAAAAATATTGTATAGTCTACAGCAAGGGTGGCCAACTTGTCCTCGAGATCCACAATCTGCCTGGTGTTTTAGGCTATCTACAATGAGTATGCATGAAATAGATTGTATGCACAGCTGGTGCATGCATATTCATTGTGGATATCCTGAAAACCCAGACAATTTGTGGCTCTTGAGAACCTGGCCACCCCTGCTCTATAGCATTAAATTCCTCTACTACCATGAAAGATTCGGCCAGCCAGTCAGGGTTTCAGGATCTCCTCAATCAATATGTATGGGAGAGAATTTGCATTCTAGGGAGGCAATGCATGCAAATTTATCTCATGCATATTCATTGTGGAGATCCTGAAAAACTGCATGGTTGGGGGTCTTCTAGGGCAGGTTTGGGATCCACTCCTCTAGGTCTTTGTGTGATGAAAGAAGCTGTGAAGGCACAGGTCCTGGCTGAAGCAGTGACTACGGCCGGCCTCACTTGCATCTTGTTTTGCATTTTCTAATCAACTGTTTACTGTAAAATAGAAACCAAAGGGATATTAAAAACAATTTTTTTTGGTATTCATACTGACAATGTACATAAGCCTACTACAATCTAAGCATCCAGAATGCTGTTTAAACATTTCTCGAAAGTTGGGGTAATGTCGTTACCACTTGTGATATTTTTATTTGAATTATAAGAAGAATTATGAACCTTTGTACTTTAGCCCTGTTCTATTGTCCTTTGCTCAACCCATGCTGGGGATAAGGAAGGCAAGTCTCCAGCCTAAGCACTAAAAAATCACTCCTACAACTGATGTAGGTAACACCATAGGGCAGCATTATTTCATGCTTTGATCTAAGGGTAGCCTTCTTACAAGCTTGCTAAGGTTAGAGGTGCATACAGCTGATACATAACCCCTTCTGCTAACAGTAGGGCTTTATTGGCAGGCCGATATTGTAAAGTGTGCTCGGCTGAGCGCACTGTTTAACCCGCTGTTGGATGTGCATTTTTGATGCACGTTCACTACCCCTTAAGAGGTTTAGCTTGTCAAACACACATCCAACCTCTGCTGAAACTAATAGCGCTTATCACATGCAAATACATGTTGATGAGGCTATTAGTCATTTGCCTGTGATACCGAAAAAAAAAAATGTGCAGCTGATCCACACATTTTACACTCAGAAATTAGCGCCTGCCCAAGGGCAGCTGTTAATTTCTGAGCAGCCAGAAAAAGTATACAGTAAAGCAGAAAATACTGTTTTTCTGTACATTCTCTGACTTAATATCATAGCAATATTAAGTCAGAGGAACCAAAAGGTAAAAAAGATTAAAAACTTTTTTTTTTTTAAAGTGCTGGTGGGTCAGGTTTGGAAAACAGATGCTCATAAAAATGAGCATGAATTTTCTGAACCCGCTGCCAGCCAACCTCTCCTGGGCTTCTGCTGCTAAGGAGGCACTAGGGCCATGCTACTGTCCCTAGCACCTTGTTTTTAGTGTGACCCTTCATTTAAATCCAGGATTGCGTGCCCAGGAGAGGTGGCTGGGTGTGCGTTGGGAGATCGGGTACTCAACACTAAGAACCTGTTTTCTTGCACATTTTACAGAATCAGCCTGTACGAGTATCTCTTCTCTTATCACACAGTGTAAAAATCTGGAACTCCACCAGTGGACCCTGGTACTTTCTATCTAAACCTGGCCTTCCACTTGCCAAAGCAATCCTACTACTTGTGTCGCTGCATAGCAAAGTACCATGCTCCCTTCAACAAGCAACTGCATTCACTTTGAAATATATAAAAGAATGTAAGGTCAGATCTTGAGCTGCTACTTTTAGCAGCAGTAATGGCCAGGAATTATATCCTGATAAGCTTTGGCATTTAGCCTTTCCTGGTTGTTAGAGCATGAGTAGGCGACGTCCTTCAAAGACCAGAAATATCCTCAACGTTGGAGCTCATTGGATGTGAGCTGCCGCTTAAGGATCAGAACTAGGAGATAGTCTGTTGCAGCATTGCTGTGCCTCAGTCTGAGTCATTTATCATGGTCATTGCTTGTATTAATCCTGTGCAAATACCCACCCACAGTTTCTGCTAGAACTGTGTATGCCTGCAATCTAAAATGGTGTGAAAAGTTTTGCTTCTTCCTCACAATGCTGCAAGCTCAAAAGGGAAGGCTCCATCCCTCTGCTTACCCCACTCTCACTTTTGCAGGCTTGTGTTATGACAAGACTGCTTCTGTTCTTTTTCTGAGTCTACATGTGCTGTCTGTGCTTCAGCTGCACGCAGAAGAGCCTTGCCTTGGACAGCCAGAGTAACCTATCCACTGTCAGATGCTACCTTGCTCTGTAAGCCAGACGTGGTGGACTAGAGAGGAATGGTAAATGGAATTCCCTCTGGGGAGGAAAAGGTGATTGGGGAGTACCTCAGGGATCGGGCCTGGAGATACTGCTATTCAATATCTTTGTGAGGGATAGCGCAGAAAAGTTTAACCCAGAAATCTGCAACAAGAGTAGCCCCTTCTGCGGGAGTAAGCAGAATGAGAAGTGATCTCAAAAAGCTTGAGAAGTGGTCAAATGCTTGGCAGTTAAGATTCAGTGTGAAAAAGTGCAGTCTTGCATTTGGGGTGCACAGATCTGAGGGGTCCAGTACAGGTGAGGTAAAGGGCAGATATGAACTGACCAGGAGCAACACTTCAGGGTGCTAATAATATGTGATGTCGTAAGGTTGCAAAACTGTGTGATTAAGGTAGGGACCAGGCAAGGAAGATACTTAGTTGGCTAGGGAGAGGTATCGGCAGCAGAAAATGTAGGTGATAATGTCTCTGTAGAAGGATAGAGACATTTAAATATCTGAAAGGTGCACAAGAAGCAACATTTTTCAACGGCAGACAAGTTGTAGAACTAAGGGTCATAATGTGAAATTCCAAAAGAAAAGACTCGGGAACATCAGGAAATATTTGTTCGCTGAAAGGATGATGGATTCCTGGAATGCCCTTCCAGTGGTGGTGGGGGTGGGGGTGGGAGATGTGTGTGGGATAAGCACAGATGCTCCATAGGGGGCAAGAGCAATGGAAATTAAGCACAGTGGGGTAGTCTGCACAAGGGTGGCATTTACAACCCTAAACAATATACGAGAACGGTGGAGCTCCTAGAAGGCATGGATTAACCAACACTGATAAGTGTTGGCCTTGCTTGGGATAAATACGAGAGGAGGTTGAGAAATCAGGAGGAAGAGTCAAGGGAGGGAATTAGCATTGGTTTACATTTGGGATTTTTGCATACACATCTACCAAAATAGTGTAAACAGGGCAGACTAGACAGGCCATTTTGATTTTACCTGCCGTCATTTACTGTGGTATTGTCAGAAGGAGGTGAATTTCTCTTTTGCCTTTAGACTAGCACTGAATGCTTTGAGCAGACGGAATCATTACAGGCTTCAGAGGTGGGAGTGTGATGTCGTTCCACAGGGCATTGCTGGAAAGTGCATGGTTCTCCAGCGAATCAAAGTACGTGCTAGTATCTGTTTACGATTGCATTTAAATTCATGAACTAGGCCATAAATTTGGACACATTTTTGTACTTTATACTGCACATTGTATTTTCTTGCTAACAGTTACATTCATGGCCTTTGTCTAACTTGCTGACAATGTACAATTACTGATCTGCAGTTAGTGCAGCTGGGTTCAAAAAAGGTTTGGATAAGTTCTTGGAGGAGAAGTCCATTAACTGCTATTAATCAAGTTTACTTAGGGAATAGCCACTGCTATTAATTGCATCAGTAGCATGGGCTCTTCTTAGTGTTTGGGTAATTGCCAGGTTCTTGTGGCCTGGTTTGGCCTCTGTTGGGAACAGGATGCTGGGCTTGATGGACCCTTGGTCTGACCCAGCATGGCAATTTATGTTCTTAAGGCACAGCACAGTGAATCATAAATTCACTTTGTGACTTGTACTGTCCCTATTTGTAAAAGCAAAATCTATAAATGTAATTAACATTAGCAAGTACTTCTCAAACTACAGCAATTTGTCTATAAAACAGAAATGTGTTTTGCCAGAAAGGGAAAAAAAACAAAACACCCCATCCTCAAATAATTTTTCAGAGCTTGGTGCAGTTAAATCTCTTAGCATTTCTTTTGTCATTGTAGTGCTTGTCCCTGCTGTTTCAGACAGTAGGGCAGGATGAATCCAGTGTGTTCCATCAGTCCA
This sequence comes from Rhinatrema bivittatum, assembly GCF_901001135.1. Lineage (NCBI taxonomy): Eukaryota > Metazoa > Chordata > Amphibia > Gymnophiona > Rhinatrematidae > Rhinatrema > Rhinatrema bivittatum. The sequence goes on from NC_042629.1 coordinate 24,481,351, forward strand.
GCCGGCTGGAGGTATTCAGGCCCTCTGCCAGGAAGGCCTGCTCTCCTCTGCCTGTTGCTGGGAAACACAGACATAGCTCTGGAGGTTGCCCTTCCCTGTAGACACACTATTTCCATGCAGGAAGGGACTGAGCCATGAACTCGAACACCTGTACAGGGAAGGTTTGCATTTTGTGTCAGTCAAAACACAAGATAATGAGAGCAGCTGTATCCTGAAAGCACATATAACATCTACCCAAAGTGGACAAAGCTGGATGGGCCATTTTGGTCTTTGTGATACTAGGTTGAGTAAACAATATACGAGTAAGCATTTGAAGCATGAGCTATATGAAAAAAAAAATGGGAGATGGAGCCAATTGCAGGCATGGTGCACTAATGCCCAGAAGACTAGCAGGCTGGCTCACGGGCACAGTTTCACTCCAGCCCATGTAGCGAGGTGGGAGGGAGTTACAGAGATTGGCGGCGCAGCTACTTATATTCCTTTTTGCAGACCACACTATCTGTGACTTTTCCACCTGGCTGTAGCACTCTGTCAAGATCATCCTATCTATTTTTAAATTTCACTGTGACTGCTGCCTCTGCCTCCTGCTCTCTGATAAACATCCAGTGCGCTAAACTGGCAGACTGTATTCTCAACTAAAATTGCTACCAAGAGCAAACCAAGCTTTTAATTGTAGAATATGATAATACCCCAATTCAGATAAAAACCATAGCGCATCTGTTTACTTTAAAAAGAGGGGAGGAAGTGCATTAACTTTGTAACTAACATTTTATGTGTGTAACATGCGCTTTGTTACTACCATTTAATGTTCATGTCCAACGATCACTCGATCATCACTGTATGTTACTTGTTAATTATTTGTAAACCGTTTTGAAGGTCCCGACTGATATGACGGTATAGAAAACCAAAATAAACCATAAAACCATTAGGGCTAAGTTTAATGCAGAGTAACAATGCAAGGGAAGTAACAAAACACTAATCCAGGGGCATTGCTAGCCTTGGGCACAGAGGGTTCGTGCCCCAAATCTCAATCTATTTAATGCTCCAACCCCTTTCGCTACAGCCTGCAGGGAACAGGAAAGGAAGGCCTGGAAAGGGATCAGAGCAAGTGTTTTCTTCTCTGCAGTGTCTGCTCCATTCTCGCCCCCTCCTCTTCTGTCCCTACAGGGGCAATATCACCTCATTTTTTATGTTGACCTCTCCCTATGCACCCAAGCATCTTTCTGATTTTTGTCATCACCTTATCCACCTGTTTGGCCACTTTGAGATTATTGGCTGTGATCACCTTCAGAACCCATTATTTCTGTCAGAGAAGAATTTCTCCCTTTGTTTTTTGCAGCCGACATGCAAGGTTCTGCCTTTTTATCACTAAGTCTTAGCTTCCAGCTCATTCTTTGATAAAAGCAAACCAGTTGCCCTCTTGCTACCATGAACATGTCTATGAATGTAGGCAATTTATGGTAAATAATGCATGTAAATAAAATAAATAGCATTCTCAGAGGACAAGCAGGATGGCACACATGGGTGACATTATCTGATGGAGCCCGACAGAAAATTTATGTCAAAGTTTCTAGAATTGTGAGCCTCACTGAGCATGCACATGCATGCATTATACCACATGTCCAGGCGCGGTCCCTTCAGTATTTCTTTTTCCATGGAGCTTGGTGGTCAATTTCTGAGTCTCAGTTCAGGATATTTCTCATTGACGAGTTCCCATGGGAAGTTTTTGCGCTGTGCGAGATCCCAAGGTATTCCCATATTATCCCTAAGACTGTTTTTAAACATTTCTTTGTTTCTTTTTGCAGTCTGTTCCCTTCGAGGTGGTGGGTACCCTCTGTACCCACTGCCATTGAATTCGATTTGGCATCAATTTTAATTCATGTCAACATGTCTTCAGGGTTCCAGTAATGCCACTAATGCACGAGGACCATGTCTATTATGGATCCCCATAATAGATGTCATCTACTTGGGGGCATCGCATGACATCTGGGGTTGCCACAGGTGCGCACAGATGACCCCCAAAAGGATGCTGGTCCTGCTTAAATGTCTGTTTGGGCACTGGAAGACCAATCCATCAGCATTGGAGGCATCAACATCGAAGGATCACAGAGCCACACCAATAGACATCCTCAAAGATTGCCAATGCAAAGACTGACTGGGAGGCAGGAGTGGCCACATCCTCTTTGGAACAGATGGAAGAGAATAAGTGGTTGATATCAGGACTAGTAGAGACCATGACAAACCCCCCAAGTAACAGATGATGAGCTCTCCTCATTGTAAGGTCACTTCATGGGTTTCTCAGCTGAAGCTAGACCATCCCCGTGCATCGATAGGGACTGATACTGATGCTTCTTCAGTGTCAGTCATCCCTGATGCTGAGATTTTAAAAAAAGGAGGAACCCGATGCCTTTTTTTCGACTGAAGGAGCTAGGTGATGACTTGTCTCCAGCATCCTTACCAGCCTTTGATGTTGAGAGAACTGATGGTGCCCCCCATGCTAATGACATGATGTAGATTTGGATAAGTTCCTAGAGGAGAAGTCCATAAACTGCTTTAATCAATAAGGAATATTAGTTTGGGATCTATTTAATGTTTAGGTACTTGCCAGGTACTTGTGACTTGGACTGGCCAGCATGAAGCTGGAAGAGTGGTCGAAGATATGGCAGCTGAGATTCAATGCCAAGAAGTGCAGAGTCATGCATCCGGAGTGTGGTAATCCGAAAGAAATGTAAGTGTTGGAGGGTGAAGGGCTGCTGTGTACGGAACAGGAGAGAGAGCTTGGGGTGATAGTGTCTAATGATCTGAATTCGGCGAAGCAATGTGATAGGGCGATAGCTAAAACCAGAAGAATGCTGGGCTGTATAGAGAGACAAATATCTAGTATGAAAAGGGAAGTGATAATTCCCTTGTACAGGTCATTGGTGAGGCTTCACTTGGAGTACTATGTTCAGTGCTGGAGACCGTATCTCAAAAGAGACAGGATGGAGGTGGTCCAGAGAAGGGTGACCAAAATGGTAGGGGGATAGATTGAAGAACCTGTATACCCTGGAGAAGAGGAGGTGCAGGGGAGATATGATACAGACCTTCAGATATCTGAAAGATTTTAATGATGCATAATCAACAAACCTTTTCCACTGGAAAGAAATCAGTAGAACTAAGGGTCACATAATGAAGCTCCAGAGAGGATGACTCAGAAGCACCGTCAAGAAAGATTTTTTTCACGGAGAGGGTGGTGAAGACAAAAACAGTGAAAGATTTCAAAGGGGCATGGGATAAAAACTATAGATCTCTAAAAGCTAGAGGATGGAAATGAAGAAAAGATTGCATGGAGATAATTTACTGATGTGGCAGTTACTACCCTTAGGGCCGGATTTTAAAAGCCCGGTGCGCCTATTTTGCATAGGCCGCCGGCGCACGCATAAGTCCCAGGGCTTCATATAAGGGGTGTGGAGGGGCGTGTCCGGGGTCAGGAGGCGGTTTGGGGCATGGCACCAGCCCGGGGGCATGGTCAAGGCCTCTGGACCAGCCCCCGGGTTGGGTGATGGCGCACCAGCAGCCCGCTGGCGCGCGCAGATTTACACCTGCTTTCGGCAGGCGTAAATCTGCCAACAAAGGTAGTGGGGGGTCGGTTAGGGAGGGGAAGGTGAGGGGAGGTGGAAGGAAAGTTCCCTCCGGGTTCGGCACGTGCAAGTTGCACAAATGTGCACCCCCTTGCGCGCGCCGACCCCGGATTTTATAAGATACGCGCGGCTACAGGCGTATCTTATAAAATCCAGTGTACTTTTGTTCGCGCTAGCGTAAATTTATAAAATCTACCCTTAATCAATAAACATTCATACTGTTGATGCATCTTCATTTTTGTTCTCTGCTTTAACAGCAGGGAGAAAAGGGGAATTAGATTCAGACAGCAACCAACAAGGATATTGAATTTTACGGTCTGGGAAATAAGCATGGGGGTAATTTGCAGATGAAGCTGATACTACCCTTAACCAATAAGTCTGCTACTTTTGTTGCAACTCCAACATTGCTCTCTGCTTCAACGGCAAGAAGTAAACAACGGCCCTGACTTTGATGGTCTAGGAAAATAAGTATGGGGGTGACCTGTATGGTGGGGCAGATGCTACCATAAGCTTTCTGGGCAGACTAGGACGATTTGGTCCTTTTCTGCTGTCATTTCTATCTTTCTGATGCTGGTCTTAAGACCAAATCAGTCAGGATATACCTTAGTGTATTTGGTGCATATCATCACCATGTAGAAGGTAAACCCATCTCTGTACAGCCTTTAGTTATATGTTTTATGAGGGGTCTGCTTTATTTGAAGCCTCCATCAGTCCTCCTGTTGTGCCATAGGACTTCAATGTGGTTTTATCTCGGCTTATGAAAGCTCCCTATAAGCTGCTGTGCTCCTGTGACCTTAAAGTACCTGACCTGGAAGGGCGTATTTATGGTGGTATTTACTTCACTGTGCAGGACCAGTGAGCTTCAGGCCTTAATGACTTATCCACCTTATACTAAGTTTTATCATGACAGGGTGGTCTTGCATACACACTCTAAGTCAGAATTCCATCTTAAATCAGTCAATTGACCTTCCAACTATTTTCCCCAGGCCTTATGATCACCATAAGATGATGCAGAGTTTGGACTGAAAGAGAGCCTTGACCTATCTAGAGTAGACAGAAGCTCATAGAAAGTCCATTCAGCTTTCTGTTTGTATCATTCAGAGTAAGCTGGGGATTGCCGTTGCCAAGCAGATGCTCTCCAGTTGGCTAGCAGATTGCATCTCCTTCGGTTATGCCCAGGCAGGCTTGAATCTAGTGGGCCATGTCAAGGCTCATTCTGTCTCTAGCTCAGTTCGGATCAGTCCCCATGGATGAAATCTGCAAGGCTATGAAATGGAGTTTTGTCCTGTTTGGACAGGTATGGCCAACCCAATGGTAGATTTGGCCTGTCTGTCCTCTGGAACTTGTCTGAGGTGTAGAACCCAACTTTGTTCCCTTCTAGGACCTGTTGTTTTTGTTCCAGGCTGCCCCCCCCCCCCCTTTAGTGTATATAGGCATTTTTAAAAAAAGCTTGTTGCCAACAAAAATATTGTTGCTGTACCCATTGGCACTGGGTTTGTTGCCAATGTGTTGCCCCACATTGCCAAAAGTGGCCCCCCACTTTTATCCCTAGATAAAAGTGGGGGGCCACTTTTATCTAGGGATTCACCCATGTGTGAGGACTGCTAGTCCTCAGAGAAAACAGTGTTGCTTACCTGTAACAGGTGTTCTCCGAGGACAGCAGGATGTCAGTCCTCACTAGACCTGCCCACCTCCCAGTTGAGTTGGGCCTCCACTTCATGATTTGTTTTTGCTAAATTACTAGACTGAAGGGACCCCATGTAGACATGTGGTATAATGCATGTGGGGACAAGCTCATTGGCGCTCAGTCAAAGTTCTAGAAACTTTTGACATATGTTTTCCAGGCAAGGCTCCATTAAATGTTACCTATGTGTGAGGACTGACATCCTACTGTCCTAAAAAAAAAAACACCTGTTACAGTTAAGCAGTATTCTTTTCTGTATATGAAGACTCAGTTATAAGCCTTTGCAGTTGTTTCCCATTATTTTAATATGCTAACTATAGTTTCTGAAATAGAACTGCACATTCCTTGTAGCTTATTCCAGGGAATCTCTTCCTAGAGTTTCACTGGGGCAGTAGCACTTAGGCTATTTGCAGTCCACTTGTGAGATGCGGTCTCTCCTTCATCTATGAAAAGACAACACCTCAAATATTACAGCAGGCCCTAAACACCAATGCACTTCCTATTAGGGAAACAGAACAAGCCAAGCTACTATAGATCCCTACAGAAGCTTCACACTAGCAGGATACCTCACCTCAGTCACACATTTATTTATTTGTCTATTTATTTATTTACTTAGAAACTTTGTAGTCCGTAATCTGAAAATCTTGGTGGATAACGATAAACACACAATAAAATCAGCAAACTGCAAAACAATCAAAATATCTAAAAGTACAGAACACAAACAAATTAAATGTTACAAAAAATTACAAAAGCAGATTCCAAACAATAGGTAAAGCAGCATACAAACCCACAATAAATCTGCAATGAATTTATCAAACATACACATTCAGAACACAGACAGGCCCTCTTCCAATACAAAATAAAGAGATCATAAAGCATAAACAAACATGTAGACAAAACTGAACTGGAAAGCACAAGCCAGACTATATGCAGTACAACAATGGAAAAATAGAAATACCATTCCTCATAAAACATCAAACAAAAAATAAAAAAATATAAAACAATCATAATAGTAAAACTATATATTAATAAAAAGAATAAAATGTTTCAAAACAGCTGATGAATAGAACATCCAGTAATTAAATTTCATAAAAATTAATTTAAAAATTCCCAAACACCAATAAAATATTTCAAACTAGCAAACACATTAAATAGCACACAATAATGAAAACTAATAATTTTTTATTTCCGGTTACCCTCAGATTTCTGTGGATTAGTGTGTGTGTGTGGGGGGGGGGGGGGGGGGAAACAGGGAAGAGCGAGGGAATTTTCTCCTTTCTCGCTCTCACACAAGTTCTTTCTTTCTCATACATGCGCTCACATACACATAGATGCTCTCTCATACATTCACATGCTCTTATCCACACACCCGCTCTCACACTTGCTCTTTTACACACACTCACAGTTGCTGTCACACTTGCGCTCTCTCTCTCACACACACACACATAGATGCTCTCTTTCATACATATACATATACTTGCTTTCACCCATACACATTAATGCTCACACAGGCATATGCTCTCATACACACATGCGCGCGCGCACACACACAGAGATGCTCTCTCATACATTCACATGCTCTTATCCACACACCCGCTCTTACACTTGCTCTTTTACACACACTCACAGTTGCTGTCACACTTGCGCTCTCTCTCTCACACACACACATACAGATGCTCTCTTTCATACATATACATATACTTGCTTTCACCCATACACATTAATGCTCACACAGGCATATGCTCTCATACACACATGTGCACACACAGAGATGCTCTCTCTAACTCAACCCATGCTCTATCACATACACACCCACACATGCTGTCCCTCAGGCTCAGTCTCCACTTTTTGTTGTGGGGGTGAGAGAGTTGAGCTCAGCAGGCAGACGGGGGCCTCTTATTTTCTTCTGCCGCTGCTAGGCCTCTTCTTTCCTCCTGCTGGTGGGCTGTGCTCCACCGGTGGCCACAAAGCCTTTTCTCTTCCTGCTGCCTAGGCCTGGTGCTCAAGGGGGGGGGGGCGCGGATGAAAGAGAAAGAAGAGAGCTGCTAGTGGACCCCATCTCACTGGCAGCAAAAATAAGAGGCCCATGCAGGACGCAACCAGGAGCAGGAGGGAGCCCATTCAGCTGCTGCTCCTCCTTCTCCTGGGCCAGCCCCACTGTATTAAAAAATCCCAGGGCTAGCACTTCCTTTATGCTGATCTGCTAAAATAAGGCCCTGCGCCCTCTTCTAACCAAAGAGCCAGGGTGGGTTGCTTTAGGGAGGCTGCTTGCTGAATTTAAACAAATGAACAAGAATTAAGGGCCCCTGCTAGTTCTCAGAATTTTTTGATTTTAACCAATGCACAAATAAGCTTTAGCAGCTCTGATCTTCTCCTGCCAGTGTTTGCTGATATGGACCTGGACCTCCAGTGCCTTTCCTCCTCCTGCTTGCCCCTCCAGTTTCCCTCTGTACCCTCACAACACACACGGGCTCTTTATGATGTAGCGTAGGTCTTACCAATTACAGATTCCGTCTGTGTGCGGAAGAACCTGCTGCCCAAACAGAATCTGGGCTGGTCGGCAACACATGGGGTCCACTTTCTCTTGGTGTCAATACCGAAGCATTTCAGGGCTGCTGTTGCTATAAAGAAGAGGCCCATGCATGACGCGACCGGGAGCAGGAGGGAACCCGTTCAGCTACTGCTCCTTCTGTGCCAGCCCCGTGGTATTCATAAATTGTGGGGTTCACACTGGAGCAGGATCAGCAGCTGAAGGGGTTCCCTTCTGCTCCGATGAAGTCATGCACGGACCTCTTCTTGCCTTAGCTGCCGGTGGGATGGGGTCCACTGGTGGCGCTTGAGACCTGCTTTCTTCCTCCTGCTGCCGGCAACGCGTGGGATCTTCTATTTTGTTTACTGGCAGGGGTTTGGAACCCCACCGACGTTTAGCTAAATATGTAGCAGGAGGCAGGGGGAGGCGGCCTCTTCAGTGTTTTGGAGGGCACTTTTTGCTGCTCCAAAAGTTTGCCGCCTGAAGCGCCCTCCTCACCCTGCCTCATTATAGAACTGGATAAGGATTGCTGTTTCAGCAGCTTGCATATGTTGAAAAATAGTTGTGTTTAAATTTAGCATAAAATTTAAGACTAACAAACCCCACAGTGGTCTGATTTGGGGAATTTTTTAGGTACAAAAAAATCAAAACTTGTCTTAAGCATTTTTTCATTTCACAATAGTTACCCTTTTCCTTTTCTATGGTCATTTTATAAATAGTAGGGATGTGCATTCATTTGAAAGCACAATAGTAAACAGAACCAAATCAAGCTTTTTTATTTGGGGGGGGGGGGGGGGGTTTGACCCTGAAGCAAATGCAAAATTCCCAAAAAATCCCAAAACTTTTCAGCTTCATTTGTTTTGGAAAATAGTGTACCCTATTTGCAAATAGCACACCCTATTTTTTGAAAGAAATAAAAAGCAACGGGTGTGCGGTCACTTGACTGGTGGAGCAGTGAACTAAGATGGTTTCTTATTCTGGGGGTGGTATGAGTTCAAACCTCTTTTTACTGAACATCCCTTTTCATTTTAGAGCAGGGTCAGGATCCATGGTGGTATAAAGGGGAGAAAAGTTTGCTCACCCCTGCTGTAGTGTAAGATTCTGCAGTGGTGAGGAAAGGGGAGGGTTAAGTCCTGAAGGCTCTTTAGGGGAAAAAAAACAAAGCCCAAGGCCTCACATCAGTGCTGGCTTTCTTTGCTTTGTCTTCAGCTTTGCTGCATTCCTGGATGGCCACCTTCACTTCACTCTGCATCAACGTGAGGTCACCACATTGATGCAGAGTTACACAAGTTCTCTTCTTGATTGATCAAGAAGAGAACTTGTGTAAATGTCTCCCTCCAAAATAGCAGAGAGAGATCCCTGATTTAAAAAAAAATAAAATAAAAAATCCTTGGTGCGGCATTGCACCCATATTCAATGCTTCCTGAAAAGCGGAAATGGGACTGGACTGTGCAGGAAGCAACCTGCACAAAATGAATAAAGCATTTCCATCCATAAGCTACCCATTGCCCAAGCCTTTTCTTAACTTTGTAGCTTTTTATAAAAATAAAATGGTAATGATTTGGGTGCATGCAAGAGCTTTTCTGGTGAACAGGATTGCAGCAAGCTTTCTGGATGTGTATTTTTTAGGGGAAAAGCATACTGCCGCTTCCATATGCCAGCACGAAGCCTGCATGAAAGCTTTCAAAAGAGGGAAGGGGAGAGGAAACAATCTTAATGTTAACCAAATATACTGTAGTTGAGTTAACAAGATCATGAAGAGAGAGATGACGCCCAACAGAGTACAAGCGGCAAGGGCAGAACTGAACTCACATCCCAGAACTTATCCTTCAATGTTCTGACTGCCAAACGGTGACTCCTCCCTCGTTGAGCCTGAGAGGCAGGTGCCTGATCCTCCCCTGTTCATCTTTCTCATTGCTCAGGCAGGCTTGTACCAAGCCAGCTGGATCTAATGCAGCATAAAAAAACATTTTCCTTAATTGTCACTATTTCGTTAACTCCCCCTGCCCACAATCCTTGGCCAGAGACTGAGGCCCTGTAGGATCACGTGATCTAGGACTGAAGGAAGCGTGCAGTCTTGGTTGCCTCAGTGGCCTGCCTGGTCCTGAGGCTCAGCTGGATCTCCATCTTGTCCAGGTTGCCCTCCACCTTCTTCAGCTGGATGGCCGCATTGCGGCTCTTGGCTTCTGAATCTAGGTTTGAGTGCAAAGACGGACTTGATGAGGTGCTGTTGATTTCTCATGGTTTAGGAAGAACCCTTACCCAACCAACTTTCAGCCTTTTGCACCCACCACAACCTTGTTTTGTAACAGCTGGCAGGGCTTAGTGAGAGAGAGGACAAACCCATCAGGTTTCGGGGCTACTTTGCTTGGTATTTGGCAGTTTGATAAGTTCTGGCATTCATTCACTAGCCCTTCTAACATATAAAATTATTTCAGGCCCTTAACCTCAACCCAAGGTTTCTCTCCCTTTGGGAAAACTCTTCTGCAAATGGAGCTCTTAGTGTGCCCCACACTCCAGCTCTGCTGAGGTTGTAGACACTGAGATAAACTAAGTAGAGGGTATCTTCAGCAGCCATGCACAGTAAGAATTGAAAGATCTTATATGCAGCACCTGATTTGCTTTATGGTGCTTGCAAATGTGTTTCTTCTTCCAGTCTCACATCTGTGAAATTGTTCCCACAATGGACGTGTGAAGAGCTGGCAGGAAAGGGAATCCCTGCTCATGGATTTCTGGCCCCACTGCATCTTTGCGTTCTAGTTCTGCTGGGCCTATTGCGTTCTCTTAGTAACACAGGTGCTGTATCTGAAGTCCACATTAGTATACTGTAAATTGGTCTATTTTTATCATGTAATGTTTGGAAAACAAGTCGTAGATGGAACAGCAGTGTCTCTTTTCTTAAGGCAGGGTGGGGATAACAGAATGTGCATGTGGCAGCCTGGGCAACCCTAGACTCTCATCTGACTTCAGATGCAGACCCCATTCCCTCCCCATTGTAGCAGAGGTCTTACCAATGCCCTGAGGAGTGGTCTGATCGCTTCCTTTTTTTCCTACCGATTATGCCTCTCCCTGTGAATCTACTGCATTTGGAGGGGGCGCACTCTGGGGATCACGGATCCTATGGTGGGATGGCAGTTATTGGTTGTAGAGGGGGAGGGGAAGAGGGTGTGCAATAGAGGGGATAGGGGTGGGTTTATTTCTTTAAAATGTTGACAACTCTACTCCACTTTCCAGTCTCAATCTGCTCCAGCACCTTCCTTTCTGTTCCTGGAAGGGAAGAAGGAGCTGGAAAAGGAAGCAGAGCACTTGTTTTCTTCTTTGCCTTGCCTGCTCCATACTCCCTCCCCACCCTGATCCCACAGCAGAGCTGCCGTTACCCAGTTCCTGGAGTTTGATTTTTATATCCCAAGGCAGAGGTATTTCAATAGTAATCCCTAATCCTACTCACTGAAATGAGTGCTGCCGTTCCATTATTGCATCAGAACGGAGCAGTCAGAAATCCAATACTGGCCTAAGATCTCCCCACCCCCAGCTCTGCTACAGGAGAGAGAGGGGTGAGGCTGGAGCATGTGGAGAGAAACTGGAGTGAGGGGCAGGGCAAGGACGTTCAGCAATTGCTTTCTGTTCTGCTGCCCCCTTGTTTAAACAGAAGGGGAGGAGAAGGGCCACTTACAACCACAGCGGCAGCCTTTGACTCTAGGACTGGAAGCAGAGGGTAGAGTGGGGGAGGAGGAAGCAGGCATCCTAGATACATAGTCGGGGAGCTGTGAGTGCTTGACAGGGAGATGAAGAGCATTGAAGGACAGATAGGAAAGTCATCCTCCAGACCAGACAGCCAGGGGTTAACATCCCCATTCCCCCCCCCCCCCCCCTCACCTGACCCTGCATGGGAAGGGGTGGGACTGTAAGGGTTACCTAGATAGGCTGTAACCTGTACAGGTGAGTCTGAGCCTCCAGCTTCTCCCACCTGTCTATGCACATGTATAATGTTTATTATGTTTCCCAAGTAAAGTATCCTTGCATGTTGACATAGAAGAGTGTTGAGTTACTTATATTTCACAGTAAATGTTTCTCCTGAAGACATGGGGATCCCACTGCACACATCCAGTTCTGACCCTGAGCAACAAGGTTCGGCCAAACCAGTATCTAGCGGTGCCAACTGCCCGGTTTTGGACCGGTCAGCCAGGTTTCAGATGTGCTGTACAGTGTCCGGTGGTAATCCGGTTTTTGCAAGAAGCTCCTCTTTCCCACAGCTTCCTGGTTACAGGGAAAGAGAACCAGGAACTGTGCTGTGATCCTGCCCACTTGCTCCTTTCCTGTGTTGGGTTGGGATGGGGGAGAGGAGGCGGGCACAGCACAGCCCTCAGTTCCCAGTGGCTCCACAGATCTCTGCAGCAATGTCCTCTGGGTCCCTCCCCCTCCCTCACTGGGGGCTGGGCCAAGACTGAGAGAGGGGCTGCAGTGAGCCAGCGGAGGGATACAGGAAAGTGGAGAAAGGGGAGAGACAGCGGGGACACAGAGAAAAGGGGAGGGAAGCATGGGAGAAAAGACACACAGAGGGGTATGAGAAGGAGAGAGTGAGGGAAGGCTGGAGACAGAAGGGAAGGAAGAGAGAAGGGGGCACAAGAGGAAGGGACTGCAGAGGAGTGGGAGACAGGGAAGAAGAGAAAGACGAGCATGGGGAGGGAAGGTTCTAGAGACAGGAGGGCAGCACAAGAGGAGGGGGAGGCATATTGAGAGACAGGTGGCACAAGGGAGACAGAGGAAAGGCTGGGAAAGTTTTTTAAGGATAGGGAGAGCAAACCACCTATGTGTGAGACAGGAGGTTGTGTGTGTGATAAAGGAGATTGTGTGTGTGTATAAGACAGGAGGCTGTGTGTGTGTGTGTGATAGAGGAGATTGTGTGTGTGTGTGATAGAGGAGATTGGGTGTGTGTATAAGATAGGAGGCTGTGTGTGTGTGTGATAGAGGAGATTGTGTGTGTGTGTGTGTGTGTGTATAAGACAGGAGGCTGTGTGTTTAATGGGAAGTATGAGTGTGTATTAGAAAGGCTTTAGTGGTGATAGAGAGCAAAACTGCATGACAAAGGCTGATGTGTTCATGAGGAGAGTTGAAATAACATTTTATAAGTGAGGGGGGTGGTTGAAAGCCAAGTAAGTGGATCAACAATAGTCTCTAACCTTCCCCTCCCAAAGCATGAACTTTAGGGGGGTGTCCAGTTCTGGGCCATGGAAAAGTGGGCCACCCTATCGGTACCAGAAAAGGGGATGAATGTTGGGGGAAGTGAGGCGGAAAGTGAATGAAGGGCTAAATGCTGGGTGGGGGGCAGGTCAGCAGTGCAAACTTGAGCTTTCGGAGGTGATTAGAGAGAGACCGGGAATGGGGGGGGGGGGGGGGGCTATAAAAAGTGAAAGGGCACAATGCCTGGGGGGAGAGGGGCTGTGTGAAAGAACGCCAGACGTCTTGATAGAGGTGAAGAGAAATAACATTTAGTTGACAACACACCATTGCAGCTTTTTTTAAAATTAAAAACGAGCTTCATACAAAAAAAGGTTCCTGTCCTGAGCAGCCCTCTCTTTATACTGCCATCTCTTTATTTTACGCAAAGCGAGGGACAGGGAGCCTCGAAGGGGGAGAAAAAGCAGGCCCAACGTTATTGGAAGACTTGTGGCACAGAGAAATGAGAAAGGGGCGGTGACTGCCAGCCCTTTATACATTAGCAGTCAAGGAAAGAGAGGTAGAAGGCGTAGAAACCCCGATGGTTAATTACCAGCTCACTTTCAGTGCGTTCGGCTGACATGGACGGCCCACTTACAGGGCTTCCATGGCGGCGGGTTCAAGTCTAGCTTAGGCAGAGCAGGCAAGATGGGGAGGTGGGCTTAGTTAGACCTGTCTGCCAAGTACATCCAGTACAATCCTATGGGCCGATTCGGTAAAGTCCGCGGAAGAGCGGGCGAATGCCCACTCTCCCGGCGCGCACACAGGTCACTCAACTGTGCGCGCGATTCTGTATTTAAATGAGGCCCGGCGGTAAAAACGGGCAAAAGGAGGCGCTAGGGACACTAGCGCCTCCTTTTGGACCGGAGCGGCAGCTATCAGTGGGTTTGACAGCCGATGCTCAATTTTGCTGGCGTCTGTTCTCGAGCCCGCTGACAGCAAAATTGAGCGTCCAGTTTTCGACCCGACAGCCGCCAGCCGACTTCAAATTTTTTTTCCTTTTTTTTTTTTTTTGTAAATTTTTGGAAAGTTTCGGGACCTCCGACTTAATATCGCCATGATATTAAGTCGGAGGGTGCACAGAAAAGCAGTTTTTACTGCTTTTCTGTGCACTTTCCTGGTGCCCGAAGAAATTAGCGCCGACCCAAAGGTCGGCGCTAATTTCTGAAAGTAAAATGTGCGGCTTGCCTGCACATTTTATTTTCTGTATTGCGCGGGAATACCTAATAGGGCCATCAACATGCATTTGCATGTTGCGGGCACTATTAGGTTCAGCGGATTGGATGCGCGTTTTCGGCCCATTACTGAATAAGGGGTAAGGGAGAACGCGCGTCCAGTGGCGGGTTAACAATGCGCTCCGTCGGAGCGCACTGTACTGTATCCGCCTGTTAATAACTGTGAAGAGCCACCAGCAGCGGGGCCAGAATTTCACAGGCTACCTCTCACTTCTCATTAACACCCAGCCTGGGAGGGACAAGCTCTCAGATTACCTTGTCTTATTTGGGGGGACTGGAATCCAGGCCATTACTGCCTTGGGGGCTTTGAACCCACAGCTTCACTGGACCAGAGAGGCTTGCACACCCATAATCTCTTTGGAACTTATATTTCTCGTTTCCTGGGTCTGGCATCCTGCAGGAGAGAATATCTGGAACCCAATTTTCTTCCAGAAGCTGTTGGTGGCTCAGGCCTGAGAGGGCGTAGACTGCAAGTCTGAGACTACAGGCTTAAACTCAGCTGCTGCTTTATTTTAAAATTGCTGTGATTTTTATGTCTTGTCCTCTTTTAGGAATTAATGTCAGTTTTCTACGTTCGAGTGTCACTGGTGCTGTTCTGAAGAGATCTCCTTTTCCAGTGTTTCAGTGGGAAAATCCCCAGTTCCTGCAATTCCTCTCAGGACACCACTTCTTATTTGAGCAGAAGCAGCTCCTTAAACCCGGACTTTCTCTTGCGCAGTCGGTCTGTCTGTCCTGCACACCCCCAGGACCCTCCGAGCCCTGCTCCTCAGTTTGCTGCTCTGCGGGAGTCTCCAGGCCCTGACCAGATTGCAGATGTCAGGTTGAAATGTTGATAATTGGAGGGAATTAATAGGATTGTGGGTGTGGGATGGCTGACAGCATAGCCTCTCTCTCAGGCCTGATTCTGTGCTATTTATTTCCTCTGTTCTTATGAACAGGAGGCTGGGTTGAAGCATGGGTTGGAGACCTGGCAGTCTCTGAAAAGGAATCCGTGCTGGGAGTGGCTAACCTAACGGTTCCACCCGAGAAGTTTTAACTAACTAGCTAGCAATGGTCCTTCTCCAGTCTCTTCCTTTGTGAAACCCACAGTATTGTTTAGTATTTCTGCTATTTCTTCCTCTTTCTCCGTACCTTGCGCCTTGTCTCCTTCCAGTCTTACAGTGGTCTTCCTCCTTTCTCTGATCTAGCTGCAAACTCTTTTCTCACTACGCTTTGGGATCATTTCCTTCCACTGGAGCTTCTCTGGCCCTTCTTTCTTGTCTTCCTCTTTTTAAGTTCCTTTGTACTTTTTGAATGCTGATCTCTTTGCCTTTATTTTCTCATCCACTATCTTGGCAAACCATAGCAGGATCCTTTTTCTCTTATTTACTTTAGCATAAATGTTGGTTGCCTTTGTTAAAGCTCCTTTTAATGTGGCCCACTCTTCCCCTTCGCCTGTTTCCTCCTAGCCTGCTCGCTCTTGATCTTTTTGTTTGAGCAGAGGCCCGTCTAAGGAAGGCTTCCCCAATGTCGCTGCTTCTTGCAGATTCTGCGGCAGGGATCCTCCAATCCACATCGGGCAGGTTTGAAGCTCCCTTCCTCCTCCTTTCCGTCAGATCTGTGCAGTTCTTCCGATGATTTGGAGGGCTGTAGGTCGCACCAGCGTAAATGGAAGCACCACCATCATCTCCTGTTAAGACTGCCCACAGTGCGTCTTCCTGTCCCCATGTCCCCTGCATTTCAGTTGCTCTGAGATTGTTTGTGACACACAGAGCTCTTCCTCTCCCCCCTTTCTTTCAAGGTTAGATCCCATTCTTGGGATTCACTGAACCATGGGTTGGTTCAGTGAATGGCCACAATCTAAGTCCACCTCCACCTTTGGGGCCTGCAGATCTGGAACTTGATTGCCCCGGCTGGAGGCATTTGTGCTCGCAGCTTTCCAGCTTTTCTCCCTCAGCTTCCTGCTCTTGCTGGACACCTTTTCTGTCCTATTTTCTTTGTGCCACTGCATCCTCTAATTTAAGTCCCTCATGACTTAGGACCTGAAGTTCTCCTGCCACAGACAGATGTAAGCCATAGAGCCTTTTACTGGTCCATACATGGCCCCAGCTCCCAATATATCCAAAACCACCTTCCTTACACCAGCTGCTGAGCCCGGCATTAAAGTTGTCTATATGGCTTCCTCTTTTCAGGGGCAGGTGATTAATACTGTTCCCTGGAACTCGCTGTGTAACGTTTGCATGCTGTTTCTAGCAAGGTTGCTGGATGATCCCATCTATTTTAGAGTCCTTCATGTCTTCTTTCATTGCATTGACTATCTGCTTTGCATTTCTACCAGCTAAGGATCCTGGAAAGCATTAAACTATTGTGTTCCCCTCCATTTGTAAACCGTTATGATGGCAAAACCGAATGACGGTGCATAAAACTCGATAAATAAATATGAATTCCCAAATGTGCCTCTGATGACCCAGTCTTCCAGTGCAAGGAGCTTTCTCATATGGCTTTTGATAGGTTACGGGGTTTCTGTGTACCCGGGGTATCTTCTTTCCTTTCAGATATAATTTTCAGTTTTCCTTACTAAAGCATCTTCATTTTCCAATACAGAAAAGGCATTTTGTACGAGTATCAGAGAGAGTGGGTGTCCCTGGCCTTATCCTGCCAGAACCCACTGTACCCCACTTCTTCCTGGGCTTCTGAACTTTCTGTGGTAGTGGGGGCAAGTTTTCTGAATGCTGTAAAGGCAGGGAGGCTTCTTTGATAGTTGCTAATTCCTTTTTAATTGGAGCTAATTCTGCTTTAAATTGACTCAAGTCCCCTTTCCTTGAAGAGAGCTGTGAACAAATGGGAACAATTCTTAAGCCTCAGATGGTTTGTCTTAAGAGAAAACCTGGAATACTAAAACTGCAGTGACCAGTGCTCAACACAAGAGGGAGCCTTTGGATGGCTAGCTTGTGAGCAATAGACAAAAGATTGTATTTTTATAAAATAACAAGCAATTTTCTTTTTCTGTATGCGACACAGTGAACAGTCTTTTGGCTGCCAGAGGGCAGACTCAGGCTGGTGATTCTCTCATAAATGTTTATTGATTACAGGGAAAATAAATAGAAACAGTCTTGCTTCCTCAGCAGTCTTAAAGCAAAAGCAAAACACACTTTACACTTGGATCGTGCTAGCCTTCCTAATCCCCTGGGAAAGGGAGATTCCCTTGGATCAGCATCCCTTGCTAGGCAGTTTAAGGAGAACTGGGACAGGTCTTAAGGTTTTCTGGGGCTACTTCCTATGGACCCTGACACTGTAGAAAACACCAGGGGTGCAGAGGGGGAGCAGGCAGTGCCACACCCATACGAGTTGGTATGTACGCAAACACATGCCAACATATCACAATACAGAAAAGATGCACAAGCTTCCTTCCACCTTGCTCGGACTTCTGAAAGGACCACTACAAAATATCAGAACTGGCAAAGGAGCCAATGCATACATTAGTATAAGTTTAAAAAATGGGAAGAGCAAAATCATCAGAGCATCAAAGTTCACGATTTACTACCCCTGTTTGTATGCACGGAGGCGTGTTTAGATATGGAAAGATCAGGGAATGCTGAGCTTGTAAAGACTGCAGAATGCATGCAGGACTATCTCAGTCCTTTACATCTATATCAGCTTGTCAGTTCAGTGTTTGTGCGTGCCACGTGCTGTAGCTCTTTCACACACACAGATTCTTCTGTCACTAATGAGATTTCAGCATTGCAGAGCTCTTGGGCAAGTGGTCATTAGTATTTACTAGGAACCTTATTGCCTAGTCACATGTAACGCTCATATAAATTGTGGTCCTTATTT
The DNA here is from genome assembly GCF_901001135.1 of Rhinatrema bivittatum. NCBI lineage: Eukaryota > Metazoa > Chordata > Amphibia > Gymnophiona > Rhinatrematidae > Rhinatrema > Rhinatrema bivittatum. The sequence continues at coordinate 24,499,450 of NC_042629.1, forward strand.
ATAAAAGACTTCCCCCTCCCTCTCATGCTGCACCTATGGTAAATATCTTTTATGGAAAAAGACCCTCTCTCTCTCTCTCTCTCTCTCTCTCTCTCTCTCTCTCTCTCTATATACAAGCCGTAAAGCCCATTAAAACGGGCTACATCCCTCTGTCTCTCACCTCCCCCTCATTCTCTCTCCCCTCACTCTTCACCACCCCCCTCCCCCACTCCTCCCCACCCTCCCTCTCTCTC
>NC_042629.1:24499782-24504661 GCF_901001135.1 Rhinatrema bivittatum
GTCTCTGCGATATATATATATCTATATCTCTCTCTATATATATATCTATATCTAGATATATAGATTATATATATAGATATATATGTAGATATATAGATAACTATATAGATATATATCTATCTGTATAGATATATCTATCTATATCTCTCTCATATATATATATAATCTATATCTTTTCTCTCTATATATATCTCTCTATATCTCTCTCTCTCTATATATATCTATATCTAGATATATAGATTATATATATAGATATATATGTAGATATAGAGAGATAACTATATAGATAAATATCTATCTATATAGATATATCTATCTATATCTCTCTCATATATATATATATATATATCTATATCTTTCTCTCATATATCTATCTATCTTTCTCTCTCTATATATATATACACCTTTTCCCAAAATCATTTTCAGTATTATTACTGAAAGTAACTCTATTGTCTTTCTACAGTCCGATTGTACTTTACCGTAGCTGCATGCTGATGTGACCTAGTTGAAGCGCTGCTGCAATGTTCTGTGGCCTTGGGCATAAGTGGAGAAAAGAGTACAAACTGTTATGTTTTATCAAGAAGGAGAAATGTGATTGTTCCACGATAAGAGTGGACAGCTGTGTTGTACATGAAGGTCAAGGGCCCAAGTCCCTGCTCACAGCTGGATCTAGTCCAGGCTAGCTGCTGAACCGCATACTACCAGCAGCATTAAAGACGAAGACATGGTGAGTATATTTCTAATGAGAAAATACAAAAGGTATCGCCAAAAATTGTGCAAATGAACACACCGTCTACTCAGAAAACGGACAAAAGTTATTTTAGAAAACAGGACTGCATCAGCAAGCCTTTTGACAACGTGCTCAGTGTTGAGGCGTCCGGTCTTATCAATCACTTGCAGCCTGTAGGTATTCAAACAACTGTATTATTATGTTTTGACTATGTAAATTCACAAAAAATCACGATGAAATACAAAAGCTCTAGCAAGGTAAGACAGCTTAAATTTCACAATTCACACACTCTGATCCATTCCACTCATATATTAAGGCAGTGTACGACCTTGTACATCAAATGCCGACTCGACAGTGTCCGTGTTTTCGCAGCCTGCCGGCTGCTTCTTCAGGAGTCACAGAACTCTTAATGTGTGATCTCTTGAAAACCGGACTGAAAGTCTCAATGTCATCCTTTGCAGAAACGCCGGGCTGTCTTACCTTGCTAGAGCTTTTGCATTTCATCGTGATTTTTTGTGAATTTACACAGTCAAAACATAATAATACAGTTGTTTGAATACCTACAGGCTGCAAGTGATTGATAAGACCAGACGGCTCAACACTGAGCACGTTGTCAAAAGGCTTGCTGATGCAGTCCTGTTTTCTAAAATAACTTTTGTCCGTTTTCTGAGTAGACGGTGTGTTCATTTGCACAATTTTTGGCGATACCTTTTGTATTTTCTCATTAGTTTCGACAGGTTCGCGAATATTTGCTCTTTGTGTTGTTGCTGAGTATATTTCTAAAACAGAAAACTAAGTTACAAGAACTCAAACACCACAAGAGATTAATAAAATATTTTTATTATCACCAATTAAAACAAAACAATAAAAAATACACATACACACAATCCAAAAGCTATTGTGACAATCAATTGTCACAGTTTTTAAAGAAAACTTTAATTTGAAACTTTTATCCACCTGCCGGGGTAGTGGATCTGGGTTCAAAAAAGGTTTGGATAAGTTCTTGGAGGAGAAGTTGATTAACGGCTATTAATCAAATTTACTTAGGGAATAGCCACTGCTATTAATTGCATCAGTAGCATGGGATCTTCTTGGTGTTTGGGTAATTGCCAGGTTCTTGTGGCCTGATTTGGCCTCTGTTGGAAACAGGATGCTGGGTTTGATGGACCCTTGGTCTGACCCAGCATGGCAATTTCTTATGTTCTACAACGCTGACCTATTTGCTTCAGTCACTAAGTGTAATTTACAAAAAATAAACACACACTGTAAACACTCATGCAAATATAACTATCTCAGAAACACAAAAAAAGGCATATTTGACATCATAACAGCAAATGCAATTATTGTCAGCCTTGTAAACCTGCAGCAAACCCCCTTATTACATAACTGTGTTATGAATGTAAAAGGGATTTTCAGTGTCTGTATATCTGAAATATCTGATTTTGTCTCCAAAGAACCCCTGTCAATTCTGGTAGCTCTGCCTGTCAGTATATTTAGAGTGCATTTACTTAGGGTGAACAAAAGACTAAGCATAAACACTTACTGGCTGAACGGTTCAATCTACTTGCAGAAAAAAGTTCTTTATTAGATGCAGTAGTCTATGGCATGACTGTAACAGAGAGTTCTAACTCCGCAGACATCGTGATTCCCCAAGGCACTTTTATATGCTACAACTCTAAAAACACGGAGTGGTTTGGTTTTTACATGTAAATTGCAAATAACCTCTGCCAATGAACATTACACATAGGCAAGATGGGTTCGTTTTTTTCCCTAAAATTTGGGACAAGAAAATCAGGTGAGATTTGCTGAAAAAAGCTCTGTTTTTCAGTAAAATATAAACACACCATATTCAAGACTTCAAGTGGAATTGCTTGCAGTTCTATAAGAGTCAGGTCTATTGTCTGCATTGCATAGAGAGGAAAGACAGTGAGGATTACACATTTTCCTGGAATTGTAGATGAAGATGTTTATTGTATTTGCTGGTGGAAAGGAAGACCAGGGTATTAGGTTTCAGCATGGTACAAGATGAGCTGCCTGCATGTAACAGAAAGAAGGGAAAAAGCTGAAGGGACCTGAAACGTCATACGCAATTGCATGTGAATAAGGCTTGGATGGAGGGTCTTCCCTGATTCAGATCTAATTGGAAACACGGATCTTGTCAGCCCATGGCTTTACAGGAAGCTGAATTGCACTAGTGGACATCAGCTCGACATCCACAACTCAATAAGCGGTTCATCTGACATGCAATATAACATGGATTAAAAACTATTTTTGTCTTTGACGTGGACCTCTGCCTGGCCTTCTTCATCCCTAAATCAATGTTGGATTAAAGTGGCAAGACCTGTGCAACATTTACAAAATAAGGTTTGCAGCTCAGGATGCTCTGGTGGTCGACCCATGTAAGGAGAAGGAGGCAGAAGGCTCATCTGACCCAATCCCCAGTCTGGACTGCATTTTGGGGGTGGGGTGGGGGAAAGCTATGCCTTACACAACAGCAACACCTGCTGGCCAAGCTCAGAGTACAGCAAGGGCTGTAGGCTGTGGCATACCGAATTGAAAAAATATCTTCCTTGTTTAAAAAAAACCAAAAACAAAACAAAACACTACATCCATGCACATCTACTATCCATCTGTGTCCTGTCACAATCTTCTGCAAATACTGGGAAGGAGGGGTCCCTATTGATTAGATTTGGTTTAGAAGTGGCACAGGAGGCTGGCAGCAGATGCCAAAAATAAAATGTACTTACTGCATCTCGCAGCTCTGCAAGGAGGGAGGGGAGTTTCATGCACTTACTGCATAGGAATATGTGTTTTACAAAAATGACAGACGGTCCATGCTCATAACTTTAAGAGCACCAACAGATTCTAACATTCGTTGAAAGCCCTTTAAATGCACATTAGCAGCAGCAAGCACAGGTTTGAGAGTGCATATTCAGACTTCTTGTTTTTCTACCAGTTATTGCGTTCGCTTTTGTGTATGCAAAGTTCAAGAGGAGACGGAGCTACCGCAGGCTCACTTCATTCACTCGTCATTCGAAACCTAAAATTTCACCAACGCGTCAAACCTGCTCCCGGCATCTCTGCATTTGGAATGACACGATATGGGCATCTTTTCTTTGTTAAGCATAAAATTTCGAGTCCTCCTGCAATTCCAAACTGCAAATCATAATGGCAAAAAATATATCTATAAACACACATACACACTTTTTTTTTTTTATATCAACAGTGGTCAGCATAAAGCCACCACTGGAAACCAAATAAATCCCCAGTGACTGCAGACAAAGATAAGCCTGGTATCAGCTTACAGGCTCAAAACAGTACAAAGGAAACTCAAAAAGTACCGAAAATAGTAGGCTTGGTTTGCTTTTCCTCTTTAGTATAAAAATCCCATAATAAAATATTGCTTGTAATAAATAGGAAAGGGTGAGTTAGCAGAGACCAATTTCCTCTCTTAAAGCTTTCTCTGAAACATTTGTCCCATATAATGTAAGCATTTTTTCTCTGTTTCACTTGATATTAACTTTAAAAAGTCTGCTTGTACGCAAACAGGATATCCCATATTAAAACAGCCATTTATCACAGCTGAATGCTGCTTTCCAGCCACGATACGCTCTGCTGCCATGGTGTACAGCACTCTACAAAAAACAGAAAACCACTCTTTTAAAAGAAAGAAAGAAACCAAAATCCCCCCAACCTTATGGAAAAGGATTGCGACCACCCTGCTCTAACCCTCGGCTCACCTTCTTAAAAGTGAACCGTGAGCACGCCAGACGCGCGCCGTTCACTGACTCCCCGTGCAGGAAGGGGGGCCAGTGGGAAGCCAGAAGCAGGGAAGTGCAACTTTCTCCAACATCTTTATGGATTCATTTTGGGAGGGGCAAACTATTTAAAGGAGCAGGAACACCAGGGCTGCTCGATTCTCAAAACCAGCACTCATCCCTCACATCGCAGAGGGACCAGTTCTCTTCCAAAAATGCTGATCACCTCCCTCAAATGAATTAAAAAAAAAAAAAAAAAAGTGTTTTTTTGTTTTTTTTTAACACTGCTTATTTAATATCCTTAAGGCTCATAAGAATTTGCTAAAAAGTCAGGTTCTTATGAATTTTGTGCGTTTGTGTTTAAGCCCCTGATGAGCCGAGCAGCAGCCTG